>NC_137001.1:4922081-5131603 GCF_032717465.1 Coenobita brevimanus
TTCTGTAAGAAATGCTATATTTCTTGATATCCTTCAAGCAGCTTTACTTTTTCAATTTCATTCCATGTCCTCTTGTTGCTCTCTTATCCCATAAAAACAGATCTTCTTTGTCAATTTTATCTACTCCCACCATGGTCCTGAACACCGCAATCATGTCTCCCCTCTTTCTCCTTTCCTCTAACGAAGGCAAATTCAGTTTTTCCAGCCTCTCTCTGTATGACAAGTCTGTCAGACTGGGGACCATCTTGGTTGCTGTTCTTTGTATTCTCTCAATCTTGTTTATATCTTTCTTTTTGTGTGGGGACCACACTACCGCTGCATATTCTAACCTGGGGCGGATCATGGCCACTATCAATTTTTTCATCATTTCCTCATCCATATAATGAAATGCTACTCTTATGTTAGTCAAGAGTTTATAAGTCTCTCCAACTATCTTGTTAATGTGCTTTACTGGTGACAAACTATCTTGGACCAGCACTCCCAAATCTTTCTCTTCTCTTCTTTTTGTGATTAATTCATTACCCAAAAAATAATTCAGTGATGGTCTCCTGGTACTTTTACCCATTTCCAATATTTTACATTTCTTTACATTAAATTTCATTTCCCACGTCCGGCTCCAATTGTGTATCCTATCCAAATCCTCCTGCAGTATTTTACAATCCCCCTCAACCTCTATCTTCCTCAAGATCTTTACATCATCAGCAAACAGACTTGCATAACTGTTCACTCCATCTACCATATCATTTACGTAAATCAGGAACATTACTGGCGCCAACACTGAGCCTTGAGGGACTCCACTTGTTACTTCCCTCCATCCAGACATCTTTTCCTTTATTACTGTCCTCATTTGTCTGTCTCTCAAAAAGTCTCTCATCCATTCCAGAAGTTTCCCCTTTAGTCCTTCTATATATTCTAGTTTCCACATTAGTCTCTTATGAGGTACCTTGTCAAAGGCCTTCTCTAAGTCTAAGTACACACAATCCACCCAACCATCTCTCTCCTGTGTGTGTGTGTGTGTGTGTGTGTGTGTGTGTGTGTGTGTGTGTGTGTTCTTACCTAATTGTTCTTACCTAATTGTATCTTTACAGGAATGAGTCAAGCTCGTACTGTCCCGTGTCTTAAACCATATTTATCGTACATATCCTTAAATTTGTGAATTGTTTTGGCACACACTATTTCATTTGGTAGTGCATTCCATTGATCAATTGCTCTGTTTGGGAAAGTGAATTTCCTTACGTCTTTATCACCTCTCTTCATATGCAGTTTTTTGCAGTGTCCTCTTGCTGATGCTTCTCCATGTGTTAAGTAATCATTTATGTCTATTTTCTCCTTCCCTGATATGCACTTATATAGCATTATCATGTCACCTCTTTCCCTTCGCTCCTGTAGTGTTGGTAGATTCAGTTTATTTAGTCTTTCTTCGTAGCTTAGGTCCCTTAAGCTTGGTATCCATCTTGTAGCGGCCCTTTGAACTTTTTCAATCTTGTCTATGTGCTTTTTGAGATGAGGACTCCAGACTACTGATGCATATTCCAGGGTTGGTCTAATGAATGATGTTATTATCCTTCTTAGCATGTCTTCATTTATGTATGTGAATGCTATTCTCATATTTGCAAGCAGTGTATGCATGTTCTGTACCTTCTCGCTGATGTGGTCAGCCGGAGATAGTCTGTTATTGATGATCACACCTAGGTCTTTCTCTCTTTCTGATGTGTATAGGGTTTTATTTCCTAACTTATAATCCCAATCAGGTCTTTTTCCACTTTTACCAAACTTGATTACATGACACTTGTCCACATTGAATTCCATTTGCCATGTAATACTCCATTCATGAAGTTTATTTAATTCTTCTTGTAGCTCTTTACAAGAGTCTGTGTTAGTAATTCTCCTTTGTATTTTTGCATCATCTGCAAACATGTTTAGATAGCTTTCATTTCCAGTGTTACTCTCTATATCATTTATATACACTAAAAACATGATTGGTGCCAGCACTGAGCCCTGTGGTACTCCACTAGTCACTTCTTTCCATGATGAGTAGTTTCCTCTTAGTACTGTTCTCATTTCTCTTTTTATGAGAAAGTCTTGCATCCAACAAAACAGTTTGCCTCGAATTCCTCCTTGATGGTACAGTTTCCATAAAAGTCTTTGGTGTGGTACTGTGTCAAAAGCTTTCTTGAAATCTAAATAGATACTGTCCACCCATCCTTCTCTTTCCTGTATTGTGTTTGTTACTCTGTCATAGTAGCTCAACAGATTAGTAAAACATGATTTTCCTTTTCTGAAACCAAATTGTCTTTCTGTTATCATATTGTGTTCTTCTAGATGATTTACCCAAGCTTTTCTTATAAGCTTTTCTAATACCTTGCTTACAACACTGGTCAGTGATACTGGTCGGTAGTTGAGTGGATTTTGTCTATTCCCTTTCTTGAATAAGGGGACAATATTTGCTTTCTTCCAAATATCAGGTAGTTTACTTTGACTCAAGGATTTCTTGAAAATTAAAAATAATGGTTTACTTAACTCCTTTGCACATTCTCGTAGTACCCAACATGAAATTTCATCAGGACTATTTGCTTTTCCTCTGTCTAATTTACTTAACTCCTCCTGTATTACTTTTTCTGATATTTGTATATCTGGTAGTATGCGTGGACATGCATGTTCCACATAGTCCCTCTAAAAAAAATTTTCTTCTGTAAAAACTGATTGGAAATTCTTATTTAGTGCTTCACAAATATCTTTCTCTTGTTTATAAGTGATTCCCTCGTCCGTAATGGATTGTATTATACCTTTTACTTTGGTTTTGCTTCTGATGTAGCTGTAAAATAGCTTCGGTTGATCACTACTTTTATTTATGATATCCTCCTCAAACTGTTTTTGGGCTTCCCTCCTTATTCTTGTATAATCGTTTCTTCCCTGTTTGTAATTATTATATGCCCTTTCACTATTGTGTCTTCTGTATCTATTCCACATCAAATCTCTTCTTTCTTTTGATTATTTACATTCTTTATTGAACCATTTCTATATTTTCTTATCTGCTTTTTTTGCTGTGGGATGTACTTCTGGACTCCTATTTCATAAAATTCACAGAATTTTTTATATACAACATTTAAATCTTGTCCTCTAAGCTCATTTTCCCAATCAACTTCTAAGAAATACTTCTTTAGGTCTTGATAATTTCCCTTTTTATAGTTAAGGCTCTTTTTGTAACTGTCATTGCTGTTTACTATGTCATATGCTATCCTGAAGTTATAATTTAGTACTGCATGATCGCTTTTGCCGAGTGGAGGGTGATATATTAAACTGTCAATGTCATTTTCTTGCCTAGTAAATATTAGATCTAGCACTGAAGGTACATCGTCCTCTTTTTCTGGTGGTTTCCCTCACATGTTGCGTTAAGAAAAACTCTTGTACGAGATCCAGGAGCTTTTGGTCCCAACAGCTTTCTTGGCTATTTATATCTAGAGTATTCCAATTTATATTTGTATTGAAGTCCCCAGTTAGTATAATTCTTTCCGATTTCTCTTCCATTTTATGTAGCAATATCTTATACTCTGAATTGTACTCTCTGCCAGGTCCTCATATTCGTCTCTTTCCCATGTGTTTGATCTGGGTGGCATGTACAAATTGGCTACAATTACTTTACCTTCAGATGTGTCGATCTCTACTGCAATCAGTTCTACTTGTGATGGTATATCTAGGTTTATTTCCTTGACTTTTAGATTTTTCTTAGTTAATATTATAATTCCTCCTCCTTTTTTTAAATTTCTGTCTCTTCTCCATATATTGTATTCCTCTAACTTTAGTATGTCATTGGATATCCTTGGTGTTAATTTTGTTTCAGTTAGGCATATTATTTGTGGTTCATTTTCTCTGACATAATCATTCATCTCTAGTAATTTAGATACCATTCCATCCACATTTGAGTACATCAACTTTATCATCTTGTTTATATACTTGTCATGCCATGGTTCTACTACCTTCCTCCTTTTTCTTCCATCCTGTTTGTGTACCACTTTCGTACCTGCAATCCTATTACTTTGTAAAAAAATTTCTTCTTCTCCTCTTTTGATCTTCCCTCATCTTTTGTTTTTGCTTCCTCCCTTTTCTCTTTCAGTAATTTCAGTTCCTCTTGTGTTAGGCATCTTTTATCCATACATTTTTGAACTCCTCTTTTTCCATAAGATTCTTTGCATTTTTTAGTATCTCTTCCACAGTGTTTACACTCTGGAAAGTCACCTTTAGAGGTCTTGCCTTGCTTTTCTCATATTTCCCTAACCTTTTGTGTTCCTCTATGTCTTTACTACAGATATCCTCTGATACTTCTTTCAGTAAGCTCATTAAATTTGCCATCTCCTTTTTGTCTCTTGTGATCTTGTTTTTTATTTCTTCCTCTTCTATACCAGTGATTGCTATAGATTTGTTTATCTCTACTGAATCTCTGACTAACTTTGGATTGTTTTGGATTATTCTTTTCACTTCCTTTTTAATGCTTTTTTCCTCCACCCTTGTTTCTAAGTCTTTCTTTACTTTCACCATTTCAGCATACGTGGTTTCTACATCATTTTTGTAGCTTTTCACAGCTTCATTCACCTGTGTTATCTTCTCAATATCACTGCTCTGGTCCATAAGACTGCTTGCTTGCCTAATTGTCTCTGTGTCATTTTTGAACTCTTCCATAACACTCTCATGATTGACTACTGTACTTGCCATTTCACTCACTTTCTTCCTAAGCGTACTCAATTCCACTGTTAGTTCACTGATGGTTGTGTCTTTCTTACTGGCCTCCCTTCCTAGTTTTTCTATCTCTTCCTTTTCCAAGTGCATTTGCTTCTTTATTTCATCAATTTCATTTTTGAAAGCCATTTCTAGTTTGTGTACACGTTCAACCAGTCTATTGTGAATCTCCACTTCAACCAGTTCTTGGTAGAAATCATCATTTTGCTTTTTACTTTTATCCCTTTTCTTTTCCAAATTTGTTTGACTAAAGTATGTATCCATTTTGCAATACTAAAAGAACAGAGTATGTACTTACAGAGTATGTACACTTTCCCCATGTTGCTGTAGTCTAAACAAACCCAGCTGACTCAGCGCATTTTTAACTCTTGGTTCTTCTTTCTTTTGTTTGAACAAGTCTTGTTTAAACTTATTATTTTTTTCCTTTTAATAATGAAAAATCATTTAGTCTAACCTGGTACAGAGCTTGACTCATACAAAGATACTAATTTAGGTAATGCCACTGGCCGTGTTGGTTCGGTTCGGAGAGCCGATGTCGGACGTCTGCCTTGGATGACTCCCTCTGTGTGTGTGAATGGAGTAGTGAATATGAATAAAATAAACAAAATCATGAATGTACTGTGATCCCTATTTTAACATATGGCAGTAAAACTTGGATTCTGTTGGAATGACAAGCCAACAGTGTGAGCAGCAGTGGACACGAGTTATATGTGGAGTTGCATGCATGAACTTGTAGACATAATTATAAAGAAATAAAGAAGCGTTGCGGTATCGATGTGTGTGTGTGTGTGTGTGTTAGAAGTATCCTGAGATGATTGGGCTATGTGGAGAGAAGGGAAAATGACAGCATGTATGTGAGTGAGGTGGGGGAGGGGGAGGCCAAGAATGAGATGGAGATCGAAGATGAAACAATGACTATGGCAGTGAAAGGTTTAGAACAGCCTGCCATGCTGAGTAAAATATCTAATACAGTCAGTTTGCTTTCACCTGACACAGATCCCTAACCCCTTATAGCTCAGTTGATGGCCAAATGTGGTTAGATAGCAGGGTGGATTTGACTGGTAACCAAGGAGACTCATTCCTACTTCATTACTAAGGTTTATCATGAAATATTTAGCACGCTGGATGTGGATGTGATAGAAAGCGTTAGGAGAAATACACTGAGGTGGTTTGGGCATGTGGAGAGGATGGAGAGTGAGAGACTGACGAGGAGAGTGTATGTGAGTGAGGTGGAGGGCAGGGGGGAGGGATGGGGAGGCTGAGGATGAGATGGAAGGATGGAGTGTACAGGTATATAAAATCCTGGTTCTATCTGATATGCCAAAAACTTTCACCACATTCTGTAGCTTCACATAAACTTTTCCTTGTATTAAAACTTCCTTGTATTAAAACATCCTTGTATTAAAACATCCTTGTATTAAAACATCCTTGTATTAAAACATCCTTGTATTAAAACATCCTTGTATTAAAACATCCTTGTATTAAAACATCCTTGTATTAAAACATCCTTGTATTAAAACATCCTTGTATTAAAACATCCTTGTATTAAAACATCCTTGTATTAAAACATCCTTGTATTAAAACATCCTTGTATTAAAACATCCTTGTATTAAAACATTCTTGTATTAAAACATCCTTGTATTAAAACATCCTTGTATTAAAACATCCTTGTATTAAAACACACACACAAACGGAAAAACAAAATGCTACACTTTTATACTGGCCAAACATGATACCAATCCGTTTGTAATTATTGCTTCATCATAGAAAGCTATCTATCAGTCTATCTATTGCTCTATCACACAAAGCTATCTATCAGTCTATCTATTGCTCTATCACACAAAGCTATCTATCAGTCTATCTATTGCTCTATCACACAAAGCTATCTATCAGTCTATCTATTGCTCTATCACACAAAGCTATCTATCAGTCTATCTATTGCTCTATCACACAAAGCTATCTATCAGTCTATCTATTGCTCTATCACACAAAGCTATCTATCAGTCTATCTATTGCTCTATCACACAAAGCTATCTATCAGTCTATCTATTGCTCTATCACACAAAGCTAATCAGTCTATCTATCTCTGCCAGACACATTCATCTGGGAAGGGGTGACCACGAACAAAATCATCATGTCACTCTGTCCTCTGCCATCACGCTGCCCTCCCCCTTACTCACACCATCCATACTCCTATACCTCCACCCCGTCCCTCCACCTCATCCTTGGTCTCCTTCCCCTATATCTCATCAACATACTCTCATTATATCTCATCAACATACTTTCATTATATCTCATCAACATACTTTCATTATATCTCATCAACATACTCTCATTATATCTCATCAACATACTCTCATTATATCTACCCCGTCCCTCCACCACATCCTTGGTCTCCTTCCCCTGTATCTCATGGACATACTTTCATTTACTCTGTTCATTTATCTTGTCCTAAAACTGTCACCTCTCCATCAGGAATGCCCGGTTGTAACAATAGATTACAACCAGATACACAGTCAGTCATCAGTAAGTGCTAAGAAAAGAATGTACAGCCATTTGCACCTAAAAATGCCCTATCTCCATCCTGAATGCCCGGTTGTACTAACTATAGAGCCCCACTAGAATATGATGCTAGTCACGAAGAAGTGCTACGAAAGGGATGTAGAGCCACAGCAGTCTTTTTCTGCCACTGAGCTACGTGAAATAAGCTACAAGATAACCAACACCTGGGCTAAGTTAAGGTGAAACAATGTCATGATGCTAGTCACGAAGAAGTGCTATGAGTGATGTACAGCCACAGCATTGTCTTTTTCTGCCAATCAGCTGTGTGAAATAAGCTGTACAATGACGACAATTTCGGCCATGTTAAGGTGAAAGAACTATAGGCAATGTGTGTGTGTGTGTGTGTGTGTGTGTGTGTGTGTGTTTGTGTATTACTGTATGTATGTATGTGTATATATATATGTATGTATAGTCAATGTGTTATTCTCTGCACAAGGCCAACCCATCTCAGTGTACTATGAACATAACAGTATTGACGCAGGAGACAAACTGATTGTATTGCTGCTGAACCATGTATGTATATATGTATGTATGTATGTATGTATGTGTATGTATGTATGTATGTATGTATGTATGTGTATGTATATATGTATGTATGTATGTGTATGTATATATGTATGTGTATGTATGAATATACAGTATTTTATGTATGTGTATGTATGTCTATGTATGTATGTGTGTATGTATGTATGTAGTCTGTGTGCATGTATATGTATCTATATATGTATGTATGTATGTAGGTACATATGTGTGTATGTATGTATGTATGTGTATGTATATATGTAGTTTGTGTGCATGTATATGTATATATGTATCCATGTGTGTATGCATGTATGTATGTATGTATGGTAGTCACACACACACACACACACACACACACACTTTTTCAGCCACCTGCTACGTGAAATAAGCTGCCAAAGGACAGCATGTTGGACCAAGTTAAGGTGAACCAACTACAGTCATCTTTCACAGGGATTATCTACGGTAACTTTCTCTTTGCCTGTCGCCTGAGATACTGGTGTGGATGTGGATGTGATAAAAAGCGTTAGGAGAAATACACTGAGGTGGTTTGGCCATGTGGTGAGGATGGAGAGCGAGAGATTAACGAAGAGAGTGAATGGCAGTGAGATGGAGGGGGGGAAAGGAAGGGGGAGGCCGAGGATGAGATAAAGGGATGGAATGGTGAGGTGTACGAGAGAGGGGGGTGTGAGCTGAGGTGCGGTGAGGGACAGAGCAACATGGAGTCAGTTTGTTTGTGGCCACCCTTTACAGGATTAAGGCGTCTGGCAACAGACTGACTGGACTGGTAGACAGTGTTGTCCGACATGGATGGCTGAAGAGTGTAACTGTAAATGTGTACATGGGGAAGGGTGATGCCCTGGAAAGAGGAAATTATAAAAGTATAAAGCTTTTGGACCAGATAATGAAGGGAATGGAGAGAGTTCTAGAAGGTATGATTAGTGAAAGAGCGAATATTCATGAGATGCAGTTTGGGTTTATGCCAGGCAAAGGGACCACTGATGCCATACTTTGCCAAATCCATTGTTCGACAGCTTCAGGAAAAATATATTGGGAAGAAAAGGGATCTGTACTTTGTTTTTGTTGATTTGGAGAAGGCCTTTGACAGAGTCCCTAGAGAGGTGGTGAGGTGGGAATGAGAAAGCATGGGATTGAGGAGTGGCAGTTAGGGTGGTTATGGCCATGTATGTGGATGCTTGCACCCAGGTAAGGGTGAATGGAGATGAGGGATGAGTATTCCGTGAATGTTAGTGTGCACCTGGGGTCAGTCTTGACTCCTTTGTTTTTGCCATGGTGCTTGAAGCCCTCTCACGTGACTTCAGACTGGACTCCCGTGGGAGATGTTGTATGCCAATGATTTGGTGATGACTGCAGAGAACGAAAGGGAGGCAGGGGAATGATTTAGAAAGTGGAGCGATGGTACAGGGCACAAGGGCTTAAGAGTAAAAGCAGATAAAAAAAAAAAAAAAGTGATGGTATCCAATGGTACTGATGGTGGCGGTACTGTCAAAGAGGGAGAGTCGCCATGTGTGGTTTGACAATGATGTGGGAAGTAATTCCATCTTGTGCGGTGTGTGTGATTGTGGGTACATTACAGATGTAGTGGTATCAGAGGCAGATTGTGAGATGATAATGATTTTGTGTGCAGTGTGTCAGGGACAGCAGGTGCAATTTGTTATGTGTGAAAGGACTGCTGATGAATCTCTGAAGTGATAGGAGGAGGTCTGTTATTTCAGAGACATGTTATGTGCTGTAAGTGGGGCTGGAGCAGCTCTGTAGCCACAGGGAGGAGTGGTTGGAAGAAGATCAGGGAGCTGGTGCCACTCCTGACATTGAGAGAGCTCTCCCTCTGTACGAAGGGACCTATGTATGCAGCATGTGTTAGGAGTGGAATGCTGTATGGAAGAGAAACCTGGGCAGTAAAGGAAGAGGATATTCACAGGCTCCAATATCCAGATATGGCAATAGTTCAGTGGATGTACAAGTGTCCTTGAATGTGAGGCCTGGGGGGGCTACGTTTATGATGGATGAGTTAAGAGGAAGGATGGGACTAGAGTGTGTTGTTGTGATGAAGAGAGATAGATTGGAATGGGTTGGGCTTGAGATACGGGATGCAAAATGTGAGAACTGTTAACACTGTGGGTAGAGTTGTGAGAGGCAGACCAAAAAACACCTGGGATGTCATAAAGTGTGACCTCACAGATAAGGGACTGAATAGGGAGGCTGCTAGAGATCAAGCAGCGTGGTTGGCCACTTTAAACCAACGGTTTAAACCAAATGGTTCAAAGTATGGTTTAAACCAAGCAATTTTTTTTTTTTTATAAACTGCTTGATTCTTCTTGGCTGAATACAGTATTTTTTTTTTTATTTACAACAATTGTGGTTTTTAATTATGTACAGTTGTATTCCTAATATCAGGATTAAAAATAGTAAGGTGAACTGAAAACTTTAAGTAAATGTTCTAACCAAAAACATATTTATGGTACATAAGAGTATGTAAATGGACACATTTATTAATCCTTTCAGTACACTAATGATATTTTTGTTAAAGAATTCTTTTCTAGTCTTGTTAACAGAAAAAAATACCAGTATACATTATAATGGTATGCAAAACATTTAATTAATAGAGTAAATTTATAGTATCGCTACTGAGAACAATCACTGATAATATACAGGGAGTAGCCAGGGCAGCTGGCTCTCTCTCCTACAACTAAAATGTTTAAACTTTCCATTGTAAAAGTCAAAGAGGTGTTCCATGTTTTACTGCACTATAACTTAGTGATTAGAGCGTCTGTGAGACAAGTGTACCTGGCTGGTAAAAGCTGGCTTTCTAAATCAGCTACAGTATTGTCATTATTACATGTATTTTTTTTTAATGCAAAGAAGAAGGAACCAAAGGCCAGGAGCCGGCAAACCGTTCCTTCCAAGAAAAAAACAAACACAATACAAAAGAGAGCCAAATTCAAGATCCATTCATTTCAAGATGTCTGAACACACTTCATTTGAAAGACTGGAGATCATAGGAAGTAGGAAATACAGACAGAGGGAGACAGTTCCAGAGTTGACCTGTTGCATAAATGAAGGACTGGGAGTAATGGTTAACTCTTGCATTAAAGAGTTGGACAGAATAGGATGAGAATTTGTTGCTAACACACCCGTCGTAGAGGTGGAGGGATGCAAGCAGATAGTTCAGGGGAGCAGTGACCATTGAAGCAGCGATAGAAAAGAGATAAAGATGCAACAGTGCGGCGAAGAGACAGAGGTTGAAGGGAGCCAGTAAGAGAGGGAGAGTTGATGAGATGAAAAGCCTTTGACTCCACCCTATTGAGAAGAGCTGTATATGGTGAGCCTCCCCACACAAGAGTTGTACTCTACATAGGGGCAAATAAAACCCATGTATAAAGTCAACAACTGTGCAGGGGTAAAGAAGGTATGGAGTCAGCTTAGCACACCTAATCTCTTGGAAGCAGATTTTACAAGAGATGTCATATGATCTTTCCAGGATAAGTCCCGAGTGAATGAAACCTCAAGTATGTTTAAGGATGGAAATAAAAGCTTGCTAAATCCTTTTTTATATTATATCTATGAGTAATTGCATGTCAGACTGATATACACAGGGGTAGAATTGCTGGAATACAAAACAATAACATTAAATATACTTGATTTTTTTTCCTATCCAATGGTTTTTGCCAACCCTGTTGAGCAGCATGGAAAGCTGCCATCAGATGACCAAGGCCAATGCATGCAAGCATGTTTGAGCCTTTATAAATGAAACAAAACGATCTATAGCCAGATGCAATGATCCCGCAAGGGGTGGCCGTTTGTCTTTTAGTTGTGTTAAGGGAAGGGGCACTAACCCTCCACCAACCCACTTATTAACACATAGGGAACACATATGGGTTGGTCATACAGTTACCACCCAGCACTGTAAATGGTTTCCTGGCTTACAGGAAACCATTAGACTTGTCACTCAGTGTTAAGCCAACTGAAAAGGAAAAAAGAATAATAAAAAGTGAAAAGAAAGATGGGAGAAGTAGGAAGAGAGGAGGGCAGAATGAGAAAAAGAATGGTAAAGGTGAAGGAAGAAGTAGCCAGCACTACATCACATGAGTGGATGATGGTCACCACCACTTACCACCAAGAAATATTAAGAAGAATTTAAAAAATTATAAATAAAAATATCAAGCACAGCAAAAAGAAAAAAAAATAAAATAAAATAAATATCTAAGAGCACAGCAATAAGAACACAGTAAATATCTAGAACAAAGAAAATTATCAAGAACAAAAGAAATATCAAGAAGAGCAGAAAGAAGCTCAAGCACAACACTATGCAAAATTAGAGGAACCGGTGAGTGGGCAGACAGCACCTTCACCAGCTGTGTGAGGAGATGAGTGGGCAGACAGCACCTTCAACAGCTGTGTGAGGAGATGAGTGGGCAGACAGCACCTTCACCAGCTGTGTGAGGAGATGAGTGGGCAGACAGCACCTTCACCAGCTGTGTGAGGAGATGAGTGGGCAGACAGCACCTTCACCAACTGTGTGAGGAGATAAGTGGGCAGACAGCACCTTCACCAGCTGTGTGAGGAGATGAGTGGGCAGACAGCACCTTCACCAGCTGTGTGTGGAGATAAGTGGGCTGACAGGACCTTCACCAGCTGTGTGAGGAGATAAGTGGGCAGACAGGACCTTCACCAGCTGTGTGAGGAGATAAGTGGGCAGACAGCACCTTCACCAGCTGTGTGTGGAGATAAGTGGGCAGACAGCACTTTCACCAGCTGTGTGTGGAGATAAGTGGGCTGACAGGACCTTCACCAGCTGTGTGAGGAGATGAGGAAACTGAAGCAACAGGTGGCAAACAGTAAGGCAGAAAGAATAAGTGGCCAGGTAAGACAGGTGAGGCAAGAGGTGTCTTGTATAGTGGAGGATAAAGTCAGGACGTAACAGGGTTGAAGGTCTTTGTTCTTCATGATGTTCTCTCAACACTGCATGTATATATTTCTTTTGTTCTTCTTGCTGCCCCTAACCCTGCAAGTATTTCTTTTGTTCTTGCTGTGCTCCTAACACTGCAAGTATTTCTTTTGTTCTTGCTGTGCTCCTAACACTGCAAGCATATCTGCCAGAGATATATCCACTGTTTTGGCAACCTGTCCATGCATCTCCATCTCTCAAAACATATCCCACTCCTGATGCCAATTTGTAGCACTGCAGAGTTTGTTGATGTGTCAAGAACAATGAGTACACAAGCCAGGACATTAATCAAAGGCCACTGAACATTGTAGGGTTTTACTTCTTCCAGGCACAGCTGAGTTACACTTGCAAAACATGGTGGCACATTTCCCTCTCACACTACCTTCATCATCACTCCCTAATATTCATTGTCAGTTAACTGGCTGACTACTCTGTCTTTCACTGATTAACAGTCATTGTCTGACTGACTACTCTCCACTCTGTACTGGTCTCTGTCGGCTACCGTGAACACACTAAACTACAGTAGGAGGCACAACGATCCCTTTATATAACACCTTCCCCCCCCAGGTGACTCCATCTCCACAACAACACAGGATATTCTACAGCCTGGGAGGGAACTCACATTTTCCCACGTAATAATGCACTCAAATCAACATTACATAATAACAATAATGACAAAAACAAATTCCTAAGATAAGATATGTCCATGTTTCTTGAATGTTCCTGCTATAACCAGACATAAAACGTTAGCCTAATCCTATGGCATAATTTCAAGAATGCTCCTCACAACTCCACATACAAAGTACTCATCTAATCCTATGGCACAACATATAATCTCTAAAATGTTCCTCATCTCCAGATATAAACCATTAACTTAATCATACAGCATAACACTTAATTTCTAGAATGTGTTCTTCACATCTCCAAACTTACATTAGCCTAATCCTACAGCAAAACACTTAAAATCTAGAGGGTTCCTCACACCTGCACATATAAACCACTAAGCTAATCCCACTTACACAACAGGGGAACAAATGGACCAGCATCCTGTACTGCATTATAAGGGCGTCACAATTTTATACATGCCACAACCAGCAGGTTAGGATTATTAAGGTTAGATTATGGAAATTTGTTAGGATAGGATAAATGTTGTAATGCTCAGCTGAGTCAGCTTATAATAGGTTAAGTTAGGTAGGACAGGCAAAATTAGGTTAGGTATGGTCAAAGGTTAGGTTACAATAGGTTTGGTCTGGCTAAATTAAGTAAGGTTACAAAAACTTAGGTTGGGTAGGGTATGGGCAGGCTAGAATTAACAAAATTATGTTCCAATCACCAGGCTTGGTTTGGGCAAATCACCAAAGATGAGCGGAAAATTTGTGAAAAAATCATATTCTAAGATGATGTCCATCTGTTTTGTGCACAAGATGGTGTCCGTTGAAATTCAAAATTGCACTTAAAAAAAAAAAAAAAAAAAAAAAAAAAAAAAAAAAAAAAAAGAGAGAGAGAAGGGGAGGGGGGCAAAATAAGGTGATATTGTGTCTCCTTGATGATTACCCCTCCAAGCTTCCACACATACATACTATACATGGCATTTATCTCATATCTGCCATAAAATTGTACACAGCAAAAATATTAGTCTATCTATCTATCTATTGCCAGGCGCCCCAATCCCGTTTGGGGTGGCCAAAAACAAATCGCCTCCAAGTCGCCCTGTCCCCCGCCATTTCACTGCCCTGCTCCCAACTCACCCCCCCCTCTCTCATATACCTCTCCACCCCATCCCTCCATCTCATCCTCGGCCTCCCCCTCCCTCTTCCCCCCTCCACCTCGCTCACATACACTCTCTTCGTCAGTCTTTCACCCTCCATCCTCTCCACATGGCCAAACCACCTCAGTGTGTTCCTCATAACGCTTCCTATCACATCCACATCCACACCACAACGCTCCTTTATATCCTCATTCGTCAGCCTGTCTCTCCACGTGACTCCAGAGGCTCCTCTTAAATAACTCATTTCCACTGCTCTCACTCTTGACTTGTGTCCTTCCAACAATGTCCAAGCTTCACTTCCGTACGTTAGAGTTGGTATCACAATACTGTCATGTAGTAACTTTTTCACTTCCATGCTCACTTCCCTGTTTCTTATCACTGCTTTCAAGGAACCAGAAACCTTTCTTCCCTGCTGTACCCTTTCAAGCACTTCACCCTCCAAACCTCCATCCTTACTCATCACACTACCCAAATACTTAAATGTACTCACATCTTCCAATTCCTCACCATCTAACCTCGTTGTACATTCACTAACTTCACCTCTCTCAAAGACTATCACTTTACTCTTCCCTACATTCACCTTTAGGTTCGGTTTCTTACATACTCTCTCAAACTCATCCACCAAGCCTTGCAGCTCCCCTTCGTCTTCACACAACAACACAGTATCATCTGCAAACAACAGTACAGGGAGTTTCCAAACACTATCCTCTCTCACCAGGGCCACTCCAACATCCACTACCCTACCTTGTACCTCTTTTATTACCCCATCCATGTACAGATTGAACAACCATGGAGACATGACACATCCCTGTTTCAAACCAACTTTCAAAGAGAAAACTTCACTTAGTTCACTATCTACACGCACTGCAGCCTTCGCACCATCGTACATACTCTTCACAGCATTCAACAACTTCCCATCTACTCCATATATTCTTAACACTTTCCACAATCCTTGTCTATCCACCCTGTCATATGCTTTCTCCAAATCCATGAAAGCCGCATACAATTTCTTTCCCTTCTCTAGAAACTTTTCCACTAAAGATCTAAGAATGAATATCTGATCTACACAACCTCTTCCCTTCCTAAAGCCTCCCAGTTCTTCTCCAACTAATTTCTCTGTTCTTTCTCTAACTCTGTCTATAAGTATCCTACCATACACTTTTCCTATTATACTAAGAAGACAAATGCCCCTATGATTACCACACACTTCTTTTTCCCCTTTTCCTTTGTACAAGGGAATAATTATACCTGACTTCCAATCCTCCGGGACTCTACCTTCCTCCCAGGCCAATCTGCACATCTTCCACATCCATTCTACTACTATCTCTCCCCCATGCTTCAGCATTTCACCACACACTCCATCAATTCCTGGGGCTTTCCCTGATTTAACTTTCTTCATTGCTTCCACAACTTCTATCCTACTGATTTCTTCCTGTCTTCTCACCTCCCTCCTTCTCCCAGCCATTCCCTAGCCACTTATACTCGCATTACTTCCATCCTCTACGTTCAACAATTCCTTAAAGTGTTCTCTCCATCTGCTCACTTTTTCTCCCTTCTCCACTAGTAATCTACCATTTTTATCTTTCACTCCCCTGCTAACTTCACTTCCACCCTGTCTTACTCTTTTCACTTCTCTCCAGAACATTTTCTTACAGTCCCTCCACTATACACTCAAATTCCTTCCAAATTCCTCATCCACTCTCTTCTTACTCTCTCTTACTAATCTTTTCACCTCTCTCTTCCTTTCCACATATAACTCTCTCTTCCGCCTCTCAACTTCTTCCACGCCCCTATTTCTCACCCATTCATTGTATGCTTTCTTCTTTTGTTTCACAGCCTGTTTCACCTCTTCAGTCCACCACGCTGTTCCTTGCACCCCCCTCCGCCTTCTCTTCCTTCCACACACCACATCACATGGTGCACATATTTCTTCTGTAAATATCTTACACACACCTTCCACGTCTCCCATCTGCTCCAATTCATATTTGCCTAATCGTTCCTCCACTTCTCTCTTATACTCTGCCTTTTTCTCATCCTCTTGTAACCTTTCCACTCTCCTTGCAACTACTCCTTCCTCTCGTCTTTCCCTTCTTCTATTCCTCCATCTCACTTGCATCCTAATTCTGGCCACCACCAAGTAGTGGTCAGAAAGTCCACTCCCCCAACCTTTATACACTCTTGCATCCTTTACACATCTTCGCATCCTTTCATCCACACACACATAATCAATCATTGCCTTCCTTTCATTCAGTTCACCACCCACCCTTCTCATCACTCGCCATGTATACCTGTGGATCATTTTATGCCTGAAGAGGGTATTGGCTATCACCAACCCCCTCCCAGCACAAATGTCCACTAACGCACTCCCATTCTCATCTATCTCGGCAGGCACACCCCACTCACCAACTATTCCATCCACCTTCACATTACCAACTTTACCATTCATATCACCAATCAAAAACACTCTCTCATTCCTTCCAAACTTTTCCATGCACACTTCCACATTTGTCCAGAACTCTTCTCTCACTCTTCTAGCACGATCTTGCGTTGGCGCATACACACACACAATCGACCACATTTGTATTCCAACTTTCAACTTTACCCACACAATCCTTGACCCAACTGATCCATACTGTCTTATGCTCTTCTTCCATCTTTTACTCACAACTATACACACTCCTTCCTTTGCCATCTCATTCTCATCTACTCCTGCACATATACCCCATCCATACTCCCATTCTCTCACACTTTCTCCTCTCCATTTTGTTTCAGTTATTCCACATACATCCACTTTCGCACCCTCAAGCACCTGGACAATCTCTCTTTCAACTCATCATTCGCTCCTCTTACATTCCATATACTCATTACCAAGTCCTTTGTCCGGTCCTGGGTCGTCATCGTTTGGTCAGTCCTTGTCCAAGGCTTCTTGTTTGTTTTTTTAGTTAGTTGTTTTCCGGGGAGGGGCACTAACCCTCCGCCAACCCTTTTAGTCGCCTTTTACGACAAGCAGGGATATTAGTCATGCAGTTTAATTCATCATCATCATCACCCATGGCAACAGGGCCATGCAGAACTATGGAAAAACATCACAGGTAAATTCAGCCTTACAACCAGCTATTGTTCTGTTATCACAAACCAGAGGAGCAAAATCTACGAGTGGATGGAGTGGTTGGTCAGTGGGGTGTGCCAGCTGAAGTGGATGGGAATGGTAGTGCTTTGGTGGACATCTGTGCTTGTAAGGGGTTGGTAATAGCCAACACCTACTTTCGTCATAAGATGATTCACCGGTATACATGGAGAGTAATGAGGAGGATGGATGGTGAACTTGTTGAACGAAAGGCAATGATAGACTACGTGTGTGTGGATGAGCGAATGAGAAGACAAGTGCTGGATGCAAGAATGTGGAGAGGGTGGGGGAATGGAGTCTCGGACCATCACTTAGTGATGGCCAAGGTAAAGATGCAAAGAAAGTTGTTGAGGAGGCGAAGGGGAAAACAGGAGGAAGCAGCCCCTGTGAGAAGAGTCGAGAAATTGCAAGATAGTGAGAAAATGACAGAGTATAAGAGCATAGTGGAAGAAAGATTGGGAAGGGATGAGCTAGAGCAGATGGAAGGGGTGGAAGACGTATGTAAGATATTCATGGAAGAGATAGGCGCAGCGTGTGAGGCGGTTTGTGGAGTGAGGAGGAGATGCAAGGGTGTACAAGGGAGAGCATGGTGGAATGATGAGGTGAAACGAGCTGTGGAACAAAAGAAGAAGGCATATGGTGAATGGTTGGCGAGTAGAGGTAGGCGAGAAGATGAGAGAGAGAAGAGAGAGGTATATGTGAGCAGGAGAAGGGATGTTAAGAGACTGGTGAAGGAGAGTAAGAAGAAACTGGATGAAGAGTTTGGGAGGAATCTGAGTGTGAAATGGAGGGAGAGTAAGAAATTGTTTTGGAAGGAGGTAAAGAAAGTAAGGCAGTGTGAAAGGGGAAATAATAGGGGAGTGAAAGATAGGAATAATAGATTGTTGGTGGAGAAGAGAGAGAAATTGAGGAGATGGAAGGAGCACTTTGAGGATTTGTTGAATGTTGATAGTGAGAGCAGTGTGAGTATAAGTGGTTGGGGAATGGCTGGGAGAAGAAGAGATGAGAGGAGGGAGGAAGAGATCAGTAGGGTGGAAGTAGTGGAAGCGATGAAGAAGATTAAGCTGGGAAAGGCCCCAGGAATTGATGGAATGTGTGGTGAAATGCTTAGGTATGGGGGTGAGATTGTTGTGGAGTGGATATGGAAGTTGTGTAGATTGGCTTGGGAAGAGGGAAGGGTTCCAGAGGACTGGAAATCAGGTATAATTGTTCCTCTGTACAAAGGAAAAGGGGAGAGAGAAGTATGTGATAACCATAGAGGTATTTGCCTTCTTAGTGTGACTGGTAAAATATATGGTAGAATACTCATTGATAAGGTTAGGCATATGACAGAGGAGCTAGTTGGAGAAGAACAAGGGGGATTTAGGAAGGGAAAGGGGTGTGTAGATCAGAAATTTGTTCTAAGATGTTTAGCGGAGAAGTATCTAGAGAAGGGAAGGAAAGTGTATGCTGCCTTCATGGACTTGGAGAAAGCTTATGACAGAATAGATAAGCAAGGTATGTGGAAGGTATTAAGAATATGTGGAGTGGAGGGGAAATTGTTGAGTGCTGTGAAGAGTATGTACGAGGGAGCTAGGGCTACGGTGCGAGTGGATGGTGAGCTGAGTGAGTTCTTTGATCTCAATGTGGGACTAAAACAGGGGTGTGTGATGTCCCCATGGCTGTTTAATATATATATGGATGGGGTTGTAAAGGAGGTGCAAGGTAGGGCAGTGGATGTAGGGCTGGCCCTAATGAATGTGGGTGAGATTTCGAAGCTTCCGGTGTTGCTGTTTGCTGATGATACAGTATTGTTGAGTGAAGATGAATGGGAGTTGCAAGGTTTGGTGAATGAATTTGGGACAGTGTGTAGGAGGAGGAAGCTGAAAGTTAATGTAAACAAAAGTAAAGTTATGGTGTTTGAGAGGAATGAAGTCACAGAGTGTGCAGTGAGGTTGGATGGTGAGGATATGGAGAACATGAGTGCATTCAAGTACAGTAATCACTCTAATATCCGGACGCCCAATAACCGAACATCCCCACTAACCGAACCTTATCGTCCTGGGATCAAACATTCCCAAAATGGTCCGGAAATTCAAAAAAAAAAAAAAAAAAAAAAAAAAAAAAAAATCGATTTTTTTTGCTGTCTGTAATTTGAACTTGCCGCGCGCGCCGCGTGAGAGCATTGTTTTGGTTCGTCATTCCTCCGACGTCCGATAGAGTGCCGCTGCATCCTCCCCACTTCCCGCCTGTCTCTCACCCCGACAAGACCTATGCTGTTAGCCATGGCTGCCCATGTGCTCGCTTTTGTGGTGGTGCCGTACTTGCTGCAAGGCCTCCTGCTGCTCTCTGCCCTACTTAGTGTGTGTGATGATGGCCCCGACTCCTGAGAAAAGGAAGAGAGTGGTGTTGACTCTGGAGAAGAAACGGGAGATATTGGAGAAAGTTGATGCGGGTTGGTCTTCCTCACGCATTCTCCGCGAGTTCAACCTGGCCCGGTCGACTTTGTTCGATATCAAGCGTTCCCGAGACAAGCTCATGCAGTACACGGCTGACTTCTCGTTGAGAAGCAAACGCAACGTGGAGAGGAAGGTTATGTTTACCCCCAAGTATGCAGAGATCGACCGCTCCACGTTGATTTGGTATCGACAGCAACGTGCAGCTGGTGTGATGGTACGTGGAACGGAGCTGAAGGCTGCTGCTGAGAAGTTTGCAAGTCTTCACGACGCCCTTGACTTCAAGGCATCCGAGGGTTGGCTCTTCGCGTTCAAGTTACGACATGGCCTTACTAACCGTAAAGCACATGGCGAAGCATTGGACGCTAACGAGGATGGAGTGGACGAGTTTCGGCACAAGGTGAAAGGCTTGATCGACAGGTAGGGCCTCACTCTCGGTCAAGTCTATAATGCTGACGAAACTGGCCTATTCTATCGCTCGGTGCCAACGAACACTCTAGCCGATGAGACAGAGAAGCGTGTACCTGGCCGCAAGCTTTCTAAGGAACGGATATCTGCTTTGTGTTGAGCCAATGCTAACGGCATGCACCGGCATAAGCCCGTTATTGTTGGCCGTGCAAAGCAGCCTCGGTGCCTTCGTGGGGTGATGGATGTCCTTCCTGTCGTATGGTACCATTCTTTGAAAGCATGGTTCACAGCTGTGATTTTCAAAGACTGGTTTCACCATCACTTCATCAAGGAGGTCATCCATTACCAGACCAAGACACTGGGAATTCCTCGCGACCAGGTAAAGGTTCTCCTTCTCCTCGACAATGCACCTGCCCACCCGTGCGACAAGGACTTGGTTGCTGAAAATGGCCATATTAGGTGCATGTTTCTGCCACCTAATACGACTGCTCTCATTCAACCAATGGACCAAGGAGTGATCGTGGCAACAAAGCGCCTGTACCGTCGGAAGTTCCTGGACGAGGTGATGGTTGTCCTCGAGGACGAGGACGAGCGCAGGGAAGGACGTGACACTCGAGGCAAGCGGACTTTGGAAAACCTTCGCCGCTACAACATCAAGTCTGCGCTGTACAACTGGGCTAGTGCATGGAAGGAAGTCCCTGTGAAAACTCTTGAAAATGGTTGGTCTCGTCTGCTTCTCGGAACAGATGTGGAGTACGATTTCCTAGGGTTTGACGTGGATGACTTCCATGCACGGCTACGTACGCACGGCGACAATGTTGATGTGGACGATGTTCGTGAGTGGTTGGACGATGACGAGGGTGATCCTGGGTATCAGACCTTGTCTGATATCGAGATCGCGTCTTCGGTTGCTGGTGTCAGTCCCGAACTTGAAGATTCTGACGACGAAGGTGATGATGATGCGGACTCCTCTCAGCAGGACACTACTCCAGCCATCCCCAAGCTGAGCGCACTCCGGGAACATCTAGAGTTCGTCCTAGACTACCTGGAACACCCAGACTGCGACAGGGAGATGGGGCCCTTGGGACTCGTGGAGGAAGTGCGTGCTTTCCGGCAGCTCATCATCAATCGCCAGAATCGTCGGTCCTTGCGTCAGTCAACGATTGACAGTTTTTTCAGGCCCGTGACCCCCGCTGTGCCAAGCCCTGGTTCCACTCTGTTGCCTCCCCAAGACAGGCCCTCATGCTCCGAGCCACAGCCCAGCACATCAACTACAGTGGAGTCATCGCTCGATGTGAGTTTGCGGCTTTCCTCAGAGTCTTCTGTAGTCGGTACGCCATCACCACGACCCACCGATGCACCCCTTGGTCACCTGCCAGTGATACTCTCGGACTCTGACAGTGAATAAACAGCAAGAACTTCTCCACTAGACCACACGGGAATTTTGAGCGTTGTGCAGTGAAAAAAACGGTGTGTTGTGTTAAGGTTTTCAAGTTGGGAGAAAAGACTCAGTAGAAAAGAAATTTAACGTAACTAATCTTCTTTGTTTTGGCTTTGGAAAATTAAAAAAACTTGGGAAAAGTTAATGTGCAACACTTAAAGTAAAATGGAACATTATTTGGACTAAAGTGAACACTGAAAAACACCGACTTCTGTGTGTTAGTGACTAAGTTCAGTGCAAGACTTCAGGAAGAGTGTAGTGCAAGTGCTTCAGGAAATCGTTCTTACTGTCAGAGTCCGAGAGGAGGCGGTTATTCATCAAGGTGGCCAGGGACTTGCTGTAAGTAGCCAGAATGTTTCATGTTGTACTATTTTCCATACTATATTTACCAGAATGTTTCATATTGTACTTTTTTCCATACTATACTTACCAGAATGTGTCATACTGTACTTCTTTCCATACTATACTTACCTCATGCATGTGCAGTAGGAATGTGTTTTTCAGAGTTAGGTTCGGTTAGAGTCCATAAGTACCAGAATGTTTATTAATGTATGAACATACTTCTAAACCCACATTTTATGTTTCTTTTGCATTTATTTCAGTCATTTATGTGCCTTATTGGTGTGATTTGGGTGTTAAATAGGTGCTATGCATGTCCGGAGGGAGTTGTATAGGTGTTTCTCTGAGTTAGGGTCCATAAGTACAAGTCCATAAGCTGGGGCCCAATATCCGGACGAAACCAATATCCGAACCTACCGATGACTCTATTGATCCGGATATTGGAGGGGTTACTGTACTTGGGTAGTGTGATGAGTAGGGATGGAACTTTGGGGGATGAAGTACGTGAAAGGGTACAGCAGGGAAGGAAGGTTGTTGGTACACTGAAAGCAGTGATGAGAAATAGGGAGGTGAGTATGGAAGTTAAGAAGTCACTGCATGATGGTATTGTGATCCCTACCCTGACGTATGGAAACGAGGTGTGGACCTTGCAAGAGGGGAACAAGTCAAGAGTGAGAGCAGTGGAAATAAGTTACTTGAGAGGAGCACGTGGAGTGACGTGGAGGGACAGGTTGACGAATGAAGAAGTGAAGGAACGTTGTGGGGTAGATGTGGATGTGGTTGAGAAGATTAGGAGAAATACATTGAGGTGGTTTGGACATGTGGAGAGAATGGAGAATGAAGACTGACAAAGAGGGTGTATGTAGGTGAGGTGGAGGGAGGGAGAGGGAGGGATAGACCGAGGATGAGGTGGAGGGATGGAATTGAGAGGTATATGAGGGAGGGAGGGGGGAGTTGGGGGGAGGGTAGTCAAATGGTGGGTGACAGAGTGACTTGGAGGCGTTTTGTCTGCGGCCACCCTTTGCGGGATTAGGGCGTCGGGCTATAGATAGATATAGATAGATAGATAGATATTTTAATTCATCATCATCATCATCCATGGCAACAGGGCCATGCAGAACTATGGAAAACCATCACAGGTAAAATCAGCCTTACAACTAGCTATTGTTCTGTTATCACAAACCAGAGGAGCAAAATCTGGATTCAAATCTGAACCAGATCAGGATCTGCCCCACAATCTATCAATGAGTACAAACAGAAGAGGCCATAATTACAGTCAAATGTGCTAATTTGCTAATGTTCTATTCATTACATAAATTGTAATGCTCATTTTTGTGTTGAATCATCACATAATATAACAATATTATTATGGATGAAATGACAAATAATTTGAAAAGCATGACGGGATTATACACTGGAAGTTTGTTTGACCAGCTATTGCTTACATCCAAGCCTGCTGCTCACTCACGGACACAGACTTCCCCACTTTGGTATCTTACTTGTCAATCATACCAAAAACAAGACAACACATGAAGCTGTTGGGATTTACTAAGTCATATCCACAGCCTCATGGTTTCTGGCTCATCCAAATTAAGTTCTCTGACCATTTTATAAATGCTCTCACTTCTCCTTCTGACAAGCTACTTACATATCCACATATATTTTCTAGTCATACTCCACTTCTTTAATCACTAAGATAGCCAGACTTGCAGCATCCTGGTTGGTGGTCATCACTTCTTTTTTTCTTTTTCCACACTCATGCCTGCATTAGTAAAACTTAAGAGAACGGCCATCATTCATCTGGCACTCACAGGGAAATATATATTTTTTCTTTTCTTGTTTGGACAGAACTACCCACGTGACCATCTTCTGAAATTTCATTCTCTTGCTATTGCTCCTGTGATTGTTATTAACCCTTTGAGATTCCGAAGACGCAATTTCGAGTCATCGTAAATCCAACCGTTGAGATTCTGATAACTCGAATTCGAGTCATATGAAACAACATTTTTTTTTTGCATGTTTTCCATATCCTATCTGGGCTTGTTCTAAATACACTATCCTGTTTATCCTTTTTGAACTATTTGGTTATACACTGACAAGTATATCAGACAGATATGCATAATAAATTCGCTTTTGACATGAATAATATCAGTATTACCAGCATGGATATTTGCCTGTGTGACAGTGAGAGCTTTCGCTTTTCTCTGTGAAAACTAACGTAAATTGCCATAAACTATAAATCAATGGAAAGGTACTTTACTGTAGATTGACATGGTGCAATCAAATTTCATGTAACTCTAATACGTTTTTTTTTTTTTACAAATATTTTTCTACGGAAGGGTGTGAGATTTTTCCTTTTCGGGTAACTTCTACTTGTCGTATTGGCCTTTTAGCTACAGTATTTACCTTTTTCAACCATACTATGATAAAGAGCAACTATTCAGCTTTAAAATGGTACCACATTCATTAGTCTACCATAAAAAGTTAGTGTACAGTGGCCAATTAAGTACAAATATTGCTGCACGACGGTGACCTGTATGTGCGCCAGGCTGAATCTGGCACAGACACAATCGGCGGAGGGCCGAAAATCTCAAAGGGTTAATTGAATATATCTCCATGTGACCATGGCTTAACCACAGGCTGGATAGCACCATCATGTGGCTTAACCACAGGCTGGATAGCACCATCATGTGGCTTAACCACAGGCTGGATAGCACCATCATGTGGCTTAACCACAGGCTGGATAGCACCATCATGTGGCTTAACCACAGGCTGGATAGCACCATCATGTGGCTTAACCACAGGCTGGATAGTACCATCATGTGGCTTAACCACAGGCTGGATAGTACCACGGCTGGATTAAGCATGTGGGAGGCCCGGGGCCCGCTTGGAAGGGAGGCCCCCTTCCAACTCCCCCAATGGCATACACCACAGACTGGTAACCTAAATCCTAATATATAAATAGGACACTTTTAGTTAGGAAATACTGAACGGGGACTATTCATCCAATGCTGTAATATGTAATGCATAAACATGAAATGAAATGAACACAAGTTGCTCTGGTGGGAGGCCCCCTCTTGGTGGGTGGCCCAGGGCCCAGGCCCCTTGGGCCCCCCCCTTAATCCGGCAGTGGATAGTACCTCATGTGGCTTAACCACAGGCTGGATAGCACCATCACGTGGCTTAAGCACAGGCTGGATAGCACCATCACGTGGCTTAACCACAGGCTGGATAGCACCATCATGTGGCTTAACCACAGGCTGGATAGTACCTCATGTGGCTTAACCACAGGCTGGATAGTACCTCATGTGGCTTAACCACAGGCTGGATAGTACCTCATGTGGCTTAACCACAGGCTGGATAGTACCATCATGTGGCTTAACCACAGGCTGGATAGCACCATCATGTGGCTTAACCACAGACTGGATAGCACCATCACGTGGCTTAACCACAAGCTGGATAGCACCATCATGTGGCTTAACCACAGGCTGGATAGCACCATCACATGGCTTAACCAAAGGCTGGATAGCACCATCATGTGGCTTAACCACAGGCTGGATAGCACCATCATGTGGCTTAACCACAGGCTGGATAGCACCATCATGTGGCTTAACCACAGGCTGGATAGCACCATCATGTGGCTTAACCACAGGCTGGATAGTACCATCACGTGGCTTAACCACAGGCTGGATAGCACCATCATGTGGCTTAACCACAGGCTGGATAGTACCTCATGTGGCTTAACCACAGGCTGGATAGTACCATCATGTGGCTTAACCACAGGCTGGATAGCACCATCATGTGGCTTAACCACAGGCTGGATAGTACCATCATGTGGCTTAACCACAGGCTGGATAGTACCATCATGTGGCTTAACCACAGGCTGGATAGCACCATCATGTGGCTTAACCCCTTAAACGCGGCTGTGTACAGTTGTTCCCCCCCGAGTGGCGGGGTTGTAGTGGGGTCTGAGTACCTGTAGGAAAATATTCGCCAAAAATCAGAGATTAACCCTAGAACATTATACTTGGTAGGGCAGATAGTACTTACATTCAGCTTTCTCCAGAGACAGGTGTTGAGCCTTCTTGGACTACCCAAGGACTTGTGGAGACTTGCAAAATTTGGTAACCAAATCTTCACTTTCACACCTCCAGCAACCCGGTTTCCCCTCTACCACAGCCTCATTCTGTCACAGTAAACTTTATACTACAACGTAAAGGTAGTTAGGAATCCGTATTTGTACAATAAGCACTGAAAATAAGGCTAAAATCAACGGAGTGTACGGCCGACATGCACTGAGGCGGCGGTCTTCCCGTCACTCAACAAACATTTCCATTTTCACAGCTAAAAACATGTATACAACATTATTTTCAATCATATTACTTCCCAAAAGATCACCACGGCGCGCTTTTTATTCTGCCTTACGTCCGCCACTTTATTCTCTTTCCTGGCGGCCGCTTGCACTGACTGGGAAGAGCTAGAACTCGCCATAATCTCACTTTGAAAGCCTGCAGTAAACTGACGCTAAACAGGGGCAAACCGTGAGAAAAAAAGCTAGTGTTACAACTGGGGAAACAAGCGTTTCCTAGTAGCATAAACTGCTTGTGAGAGGAGAGCGCAGATTTACAGTTCTGAGTGCTCAGAGCGCTGCCATGTATCACAGCCAGGCTGGCCGGGCCGTGGTGGGGGGGGGGACGGCGGGAAAACACGATATTTGGCAACAACTGAGGTCAGTAGTACAAAGGTAAAGTATGCTAGTTGTAGCTAGAGGGTGGTGGTACTGATAGACAATACCAGCTGGAGCCTGCTTGCCCGCGGTTATTCAAAATTTACTCAAATCGCAAACGCGACGATCCGCCGTTATGTCCTTTGGGCCGACCATTTATGAGTGGTTTGAAATAGTTACCCCACCCATAGAATATGTTTTCTCTGGAGCCAGGCCCCATAGAAAACACAGTGAGGAAAGGGTATTGTTACCTGTATCAGCATTTTAACCCCCTATGGGTGGGCAACTTATCAATTATACTACCCTGTGGAGCAGCATATTTTTGGAAAAATAAAGTATCAAGGAATAAGCATAAACATGCATAATTCGATGAAAATGGATAAAAAACGAAGACAAGAGGTGTTACATGCGCAGTAATACATCTCTGCTGGCTGTGGGAGGAGGAGGGGAGTGAGGGTGAAGAGCGGGCAGGCAGCTAATCACCAGGCGCGCCTGGGGGGAGGCTAACAAACTATTCATTCATTTGCTTTTTCTTCACCACTGAACACTATATTTATCATTTATGCTTTCTTTACACTATTCATTGTCTTCAAAATCTTATGTATGTGTTTTCTATTTTACTTGAACACTTACAACAATATAACTTACATACATATATACTATTTTACTTGAACAAATATAACACTACAACTTATACATATATATATATATATATATATATATAGAGAGAGAGAGAGAGAGAGAGAGAGAGAGAGAGAGAGAGAGAGAGAGAGACAGACAGACAGACAGACAGAGACAGAGATATTCTATTTTACTTGTTTCAAGGTTTGGGAGAATTGAGGGCAGGACAATAGGTGACAAGGATGCCTCATCACCCAATTTCACCAATAAATTAGGACGGAAAATGGCTGGACGTTACGTAACGTCATCCGCCTCCTCACGCACGGACGTTAAGTAACGTCGCCTGCCTGTTAGGGGTTAAACCTCAGGTGAGCGATTTCTCTTTGAATTTTCAATGTTTCTCATAATAAGCGGAGGTTTTAGTAAAAAAAAAATAAAAAAAATTGAAAATCTGCTGGGATTGGGGGAAGTCACTGATTAAAAATCTGCCAGGATGGGGCGGGTTAAATGTCAGGACCAACGTGCCTAGCCCTGCACTCCTACGCTCCTCATGGGGTAACACAAGATTAGATGATGAATGAATGAAAATACTTTCAACAGATTCCCGGGTCTTTTTCTTTCACAGCTATTAAAACTTTATCATATCTTGCCCTTCTGCCAAGTTCCATCATACCCTCTGTTTATATGCCTTCATATTATCATGCATTTAGCTGGATGTAAGGTGTTCCTATTATACTGCACATCTCCTAGTGCATGGTAATTTGGGTGAAAGAATACACTGTCGGTGAAAAATGTACACCACAAACATATCATGTACTAATGCCATTAATGGTGACATATCTTACTTGATTTCTGCCCAATATTTTTCACGGGATACTTGACATTAGTGATCTAAGCACCCAGCTCATGCTCTAACTTGCAATTGAAGTACCCCCCTCCCCATGACAAAAATAAAGCTTGAGGAGGCAAAAGTACCATAAAAATTGTGTTCCATTAGATCTGCCCCAGTAAAGTGAAAACAAAGATTACTCTCACTACAAGGTGGAGCACTTGCCATGTGCTTAGACATAATTATCTCATAATAAAATGTCATACAAAAAGTAAGCTGCTAACCATAGACCAACAATACATACATGTACAATATTTTTGTGTACAGATGTGCAGGATATAGTGTACCTTGCTGCCCAGTTTACTGTGTACTAAATGAATGCCCTGTACTCCTGTACAACTATCACGGTGAACAGCCCTCTCCTAATACAGTGCACTCTCAATATAATCAACTAATTTGTACCAGACCCTTGACATTACAGCCAAACACCATGCTGTTCAGTAATTTCCCAGGCGTTGTGGCTTTTACTGAACAAAGACTGTTAAAAATACAGCACTGTTTGGCCGTAACTCATACACAATAACATACAGGTAGGTCTAAATGGTTATTTTCTTAATAAATGCTCTATTTACTTACTGATGTTTTTATTCTTACCTTTCTGGGAGTAACTGCACTGCAATGAAAGACTGCAAATAGACCTCGGATAAATCTACGTACATTTGTCATTCAGTATTTACATGGAAAGTGTTGGTAAAGAAAACTGACACTGTACATTACCTGTTACATTAAATACTACTGATCAGAGAATAGCAAAACAAACAGTACAGAACAGCTGCATGTACATTAAACATAAACTGCATTCCACCACTGGCACAGTCATTGAAAACCACTACAAATCTGCACTATACTGTACATTGCCCATACACTACTGTACATTTGTTGTTCGGTATTTACAGGGAAAGTGTGGGTAAACTCACTGTATATCAGCTGTTACATTACATTAAATATTGTACTGTATTACCTAACAGAGTATAGCAATGCAAACAGTACAGAACAGCTCCATGTATATTAAACATGTGTTTAAAGCACACACAGTGTGTGTGTGTGTGTGTGTGTGTGGGGGGGGACACAATGCTGGTAGGTGTTTCCTGCGCATCCATTCTATTACTGTACCAAAGTTCTTTAAAAGAACGTTCGGCCAACTCAAAGTGGTTGTTAAAACTGAAATTCATTGAAAGCGGGTTCAGTATATTAAGGGTTTACTGTATCTAGAGTTTCATATTATTTTATCACTCATGGTTAATGGTGTCTTGGCTCAGTAGATCGTATGACATGCTACATGAGGGGTGGCCTGCCACAAGTACCAATAGTAGCTAAAGGCGCGCTACAGACCAATGCACTCAATTTTTTTTTTTTTTTTCTACAATCCACTTGTAAAAATTTTCCATTACAGACGAGCAGTTACCTTTAATTTATAAGAGTCACGTGCACTCTCAGCTTGAATGTTGCTCACCCTTGTGGAATAGATGTGGAGAGGTTGGATTAAAACAATTATGCAAAATTCAGAACAAGGCTGTTAGAATTATTAACAACCCTGCCATTACAAATAAACTACCTCCCCTACAAGTACGAAGGAATGTTGCCTCCCTTGCATTATTTTACAAAGATTTGTATGGCAAATGCTCAGACGAAGTTGCATCCATGTTGCCACCTCTCCATGCCTTCCCTCGTGCTACACGGGCATCTGGTAGCGCTCATGACTGGAATGTCATTCAGTCATATTGCAGAACTTCTGCCTATCAGAACTGTTTCATTCCCCGAACTGTATCTCTTTGGAACTCACTTTCCTGGAGATGTTTCCCTCCAAACTTAAACCTACAGCTGTTCAAGTCTAACTGTTACAGATATTTTATGAACAGAGGACATCAGTAAGCTGGTGTATGGATTATTATTTTTTTTAATCATTTGTTTTTCCTTCCTCTGTCGTTATTAACCCTTTCGCGCACGATAAGTTTCAATAAGTTTTCTGATCCCGGAATTACGACTACGAAGCCGCCCGGGCGGTGAGCGCGCGCGCGGCAAATTTGAGCGAATGAAACACATTCTTGCCTTATTTTCGCCCCCCAAAAATCAATGTATTCCCATGAAACCTATGTCCAGGTATGCATGGATGTTTGTTCTATCTGATAAACATGACCAAAACACAGGAAAACAACAGCACAGAAAGTTATGAGCCCTGGAAGGCATGTCGAGTAAACATTTTTGACTTCCCAACATCGCCGTTTGAATGTTTTCCATCCTACAGGAAAATGATCTAATATTTTTTTATAGAGAATTTCATCAGCTTTCTAACGAAACCAATCTGGTTTAGATACGATGTATACTTTTCGAGAAAATGGTCAAAAACTGAGAGCCATTTTCGAAAAATTTTCACTGACCTCTGAGAGCTAAGTTTTCCCAGGGACCTAACGTTTTTATTACATAGTAATATGCCCCCATTATCCAGCTTTCCCACTGTGACGGGAAAACCCCATACGCCTCATAGTTCTCGAGTAAATCGAAAAAAAGTACAAGGCACTCCGTGCGTGATTGACTTTCGTGATGCGCGCATGGCGTACGCAATGTTCCCGTCTACGTAACCACGAATTCTTATGAGAAATATTACATTTTTATGTATTGTACATATATAGAATTTCCTGCTCTTCATCATGGTTCAAACGTGAAATCGATACGTCCAATAGTTTCCGAGTAATTGGCAGAGAAAATGAGAGTATTACTACGAGCCTTTCTCAATGGTAACAGCCGGGAAGAGACACTCATTTCCACCGTCTTTTATCGCACAAAACGTAACATAATGCTTACATTTTGGTATTGATCATACGTAGAATTTAGTGGTATAGATCATGGTTGTTACAGAAAATCGATAAGTCAAACAGTTTTCGAGTAATTGGCCGACAAAGTGAGGTTATTACTCCGAGCGCTTGTCACTGATAACAAATGCGAGGAAAAACATTTCCCTCGCCTTTTACCCCCCAAAACGCTACCAAAGGCTTACATTCGGGTATTGATTACACGTAGAATTTAGTGGTATTGATGATGGTTGTAACAGAAAATCGATAAGTCTAATAGTTTTCGAGTAATTGGCCGACAAAGTGAGGTTATTACTCCGAGCGAATGTCACTGATAAACGCGAGGGAAAAAAACATTTCCCTCGCCTTTTATCCCCCACAACGCAACAAAAGGCTTACATTTTGGTATTGATCATACATAGAATTTAGTGGTATTGATGATGGTTGTAACAGAAAATCGATAAGTCTAATAGTTTTCGAGTAATTGGCCGACAAAGTGAGGTTATTACTCCGAGCGAATGTCACTGATAACAAACGCGTGGTAAAAAAAAAAACATTTCCCTCGCCTTTTATCCCCCAAAACGCTACAAAAGGCTTACATTTTGGTATTGATCATACATAGAATTTAGTGGTATTGATGATGGTTGTAACAGAAAATCGATAAGTCTAATAGTTTTCGAGTAACTGGCCGACAAAATGATGTTATTACTCCGAGCGCTTGTCATGTCACACAACAACCGCTAGGAACAAAAACATTTCTCTCGCCTTTTACCCCCCAAAACGCTACCAAAGGCTTACATTCTGGTATTGATCTTACGTAGAATTTAGTGGTATTGATGATGGTTGTAACAGGAAATCGATAAGTCTAATAGTTTTCGAGTAATTGGCCGACAAAGTGAGGTTACTCTTCCGATCGCTACCAACTTTTACACACTGTTTCTTCCTCGTACACCGGCCTGAAGACTATGCTACTAACTTTTTTTCCCCTATCTGTACAGACTATTACATCTTCCATGGATGTTTTTCTATTGTTATAACCTACTACACATAAACATAACTCTTCTATAGTTACTGCTGTGGAGATTTACTTTCTTTCATATGTGTAATCTGTAGGAGAAAATGGATATTTGTCTGAAAGTGTGAGAGGTAATGGTAATAGATTATTACATATATCAACAAAATTTGCAGAACTCACTTCCTCCAGGGGTGTTGATCCAGTTAGACCAGGGATTTGAAGATAAGGAGTTATGAAGAGTGTGTGTGTGAGTCAGCTTCTCCCTGAGAGTATGAGGCAACGCTATTTTTAGCACACACCACACTCGTTCACGGAAACTCGCAGCTTGTTTGACGTATATTTCATACAATTCCATACGCATTTACACTATCAGAATCACAATAATTCCAGCCCTAAAAACACCAGTAATTCTCCCCTCCCAACTTCAGGTTTGCCCCTTCACAACACTTTGTTTCATGCCACACATAACGCTTGCTGGCTCCATAATTTCACCAAGCCATCCACAGTATGTTTCACACAATATATATTTATGCCTTGGCTTCATTTATATACGTATTTCCACTCACGCCATATGGCCTACGGGGGGGGGTGGAGTGGTGCAACCCCGCTACACTGACCATGTGTCTGGCTCCAAGGCCCAACGATTGCTAACGGCCAGAATTGCTTTTCAATACATATATGAATGTTCCATCAACAATATCACATCACTATATGTTCACAAACAATGTATTATCTCACTGATTCAATAGGGTCTTTGCCTTGGGCAAGAGGAGGAGAATTATGGACGATTTAAAGGGAACCACGAGCTGTCAAACATCACTGGCTGACTGCTCAACAAACACTGAGGTTGGAGGGAGCGGGCTGAGGCTGATAAGGCAAAGCAGTGTTGCCAATGACTTACCTCCAGTAGGCCTTGGCTACCCTAAGACGCGCCAAAAAATCACGCAAATCGGCCTATAAGTTTTTTTCTGACGAATATTTTTGGGCCTTGAAGGGGCCTTAAGGACGCGAGTTGCGTGACTGTGTCTGGCGGAATGCAAGCCGACATCACGCGAATCGCGCGACTGTGCCTGAAAGGGTTAAAAAAAAAAAAAAAAAAAAAAATCCAGCCTAAGAGATAAAACATGTCTTCTCCCTCACTTGTTAGTGAATGGCACCTTGCCTGGTTAAAGCCTAATTTCTTCAACAAGTTTTGCCACATTTATCATAACTATATAATTGTTCTTACACTAGAATGAACTGTCAGGTGCCAAGTGAATACGAATTTTTTCTACACAGTTTTCCAGTCGTCACATTTCAAATTCTTTCACTCCTGAACTGACACTGGAGAGATCATAATAATACTGTTCACCCTATTCATCACACTTGAATTTCTTCACTCCTTAATGAATTAAACAGTGTCAGATGACATCAACTGAGTCAACTGTTTACCACATTAAGCACACTAGAAACTCTTCCCTTTACAATGATTTAATAGGTGTTTGGTGAGATTGCTTTTCTGACCAAACTGTTTACCACACTCACCACACTTGAAATTCTTCACTCCTGAATGAATTAATAAGTGTTTGGTGAGATCACCCTTCAGTGCAAATCGTCTACCACATTCATCACACTTGAAATTCTTCACTCCTGAATGAATTAATAAGTGTTTGGTGAGAGCACCCTTCAGTGCAAATCGTCTACCACATTCATCACACTTGAAATTCTTCACTCCTGAATGAATTAATAAGTGTTTGGTGAGATCACCCTTCAGTGCAAATCGTCTACCACATTCATCACACTTGAAATTCTTCACTCCTGCATGAATTAACAGGTGTTGAATGAGAACATCTTTCCTTGCAAATCGTTTACCACATTCATCACACTTGAAATTCTTCACTCCTGAATGAAATAATAGGTGTTGAGTGAGAACACCCTTCCTTGCAAATCGTTTACCACATTCATCACACTTGAAATTCTTCACTCCTGAATGAACTAATAGGTGCTGAATGAGATGAACCTTCCTTGCAAATCGTTTACCACATTCATCACACTTGAAATTCTTCACTCCTGAATGAATTAATAGGTGCCGAGTGAGATGAACCTTCCTTGCAAATCGTTTACCACATTCATCACACTTGAAATTCTTCACTCCTGAATGAATTAATAGGTGTTTGGTGAGATCACCCTTCTGTGGAAATCGTCCACCACATTCATCACACTTGAAATTCTTCACTCCTGAATGAATTAATAGGTGTTGAGTGAGATTACCCTTCTGTGCAAATAGTTTACCACATTCATCACACTTGAAATTCTTCACTCCTGAATGAATTAATAGGTGTTTGGTGAGATTACTCTTATCTGTAAATTGTTTACCACATTCATCACACTTGAAATTCTTCACTCTTGAATGAACAACTGCATGCTGGATAAGACTGTTCTTAAAAGCAAATGCTTTACCACTCTCTAAACATCTAAACTGCTTAACTTCAGCTGAGGACACTGTGTCCAGGACAGTTTCATTGTCACTGAGGAACATTTTGTCACCCACCTCACATTCTAACTGTACATCTGGTTCTTCCTTTACCACCTCCAATATTTTGTCACCCACCTCACATTCTAACTGTACATCTGGTTCTTCCTTTACAACCTCCAATATTTTGTCACCCACCTCACACTCTAACTGTACATCTGGTTCTTCCTTTACCACCTCCAATATTTTGTCACCCACCTCACACTCTGATTGTACATCTGATTCTTCCTTTACCACCTCCATTATATCATTCCTTCCACCTCTCTCAACTTCCACTATACTTCAGATACTCTACCTTGGTGTTAATCTTACTGTCTACCACCAACAGGATGACTTACCTTCACTGTACCAATGCTCAGTCATCAGCTGCTTCCATTACAATGAACAATAACTGTCAAAAATTCATCACTATTACTGGATAATAATTGTAATTACATAAAATGGATAAAATTTCAACAAAGACTATTCTTCCTTCAACCCTTTGGCTGCAACCTATTATTACACAGCCTAAAATCTTAGAAAATGAATATGCTAATTATAACTTTGTTACTTTTCCAACAGGAAATGACCATGAAGTTTCCATTTTTTGTGTGTGATAATGGTCAAAAATGCATCTTTCTCTATGAGAAAATTGTGATCCTCTGAGAAAAAAAAAAAATGCAATAATGATTTTTGCTATTGTGTAATTTTGCAATAATGACGAGATTTATGTCAAGCAAGGTTTTTCACTTGTATATCCACACTACAAACATGTACACTGTTCTTTGGCACATAAGAGAGATCAAAATTTACTGTTCACGCACAAGAGAATTGTAATGTTCTCAGAACAAAATGCGAAAATAGTTTTTGCTATTCTCTAATTTTGCTATAATGACGAGATTATTTACTTCAAGGAAGGTTTTTCACTTGTATATGTACACTATACACAATGTTTTTTTGGCACATAAACGAAATAAAAACTTACTGTATTTATACAAAAACAACAGATGTGTGGAAGGAAATTTGTTTTTTTCGGCTGCGGATTGAAGTCGCCTGACGCATCATGAAGAATAATTATTAGGGCGACCACAGTCACCTACCACGGCCAATGGATTAAACACTGCTAACACGTGAATGCTTCTGAACCGTAACTTTAAATATACAGATCACTGCTGAGTCAAGCTGTCAATTCAGACTATTACCACCGTCTTCCTTATTTCAATAGCTGCTACCTACTGTCTCTGCAGCAACAGATACTGCAAAGGATACCACACCAGGTAAATCATCCAAAATCAGTTCCTATGTGAGAAAAAACAAATCTTCCACAGGACACTACATAGATAACAACCCATAAGTTGTTTGGCGAGGTACCTCTTGCTGGATATGCTAACACAACATAAGATGTGCCCTCAGTCCTGTTTTATACTTATCATCCATTACTCAGGCAGCACCCTGATGACGACAGTGTTTACAACTGCTTTACTGCTCTGACTCCAGCTGTGAACCTGGAACAACAGTCGCCTTTAGACCAGCATCTCCATCAACTTAATAACACCGTCCAATGAACCCTGCTTTTGCATGAGCTCATTTATGCTGTGGAGAGAGGGAAAGAAAAAATCAGATTCATTTTATGGTTATTCAATTTGCACTGCAATAAAAGACACACGAAAATGTATATAAAAAAAGCTAAAGAGTATAAGAGAGAAGTGGAGGAACGACTGGGCAAATATGAATTGGAGCAGATGGGAGACATGGAAGGTGTGTGTAGGATATTTACAGAAGAAATATGTGCAGCATGTTATGTGGTGTGTGGATGGAAGAGAAGATGGAGGGGGGTGCAAGAAACAGCGTGGTGGACTGAAGAGGTGAGACAGGCTGTGGCACAAAAGAAGAAAGCATACAATGAATGGATGAGAAATAGGGGCATGGAAGAAGTTGAGAGGCGGAAGAGAGAGTTATATGTAGAGAGAAAGAGAGAGGTGAAAAGATTAGTAAGAGAGAGTAAGAAGAGAGTGGATGAGGAATTTGGAAGGAATTTGAGTGTAAAGTGGAGGGACTGTAAGAGAATGTTCTGGAAAGAGGTGAAAAGAGTAAGACAGGGTGGAAGTGACGTTAGCAGGGGAGTGAAAGATAAAAATGGTAGATTACTGGTGGAGAAGGAAGAAAAAGTGACCAGATGGAGAGAACACTTTAAGGAATTGATGAACATAGAGGATAGAAGTAATGTGAGTATAAGTGGCTGGGGAATGGCTGGGAGAAGAAGGGAGGTGAGAAGACAGGAAGAAATCAGTAGGATAGAAGTTGTGGAAGCAATGAAGAAAATTAAATCGGGGAAAGCCCCAGAAATTGATGGAGTGTGTGGTGAAATGCTGAAGCATGGGGGAGAGATAGTAGTAGAATGGATGTGGAAGATGTGCAGATTGGCCTGGGAGGAAGGTAGAGTCCCGGAGGATTGGAAGTCAGGTATAATTATTCCCTTGTACAAAAGGAAAAGGGGAAAAAGAAGTGTGTGGTAATTATAGGGGCATTTGTCTTCTTAGTATAATACGAAAAGTGTATGGTAGGATACTTATTGACAGAGTTAGAGAAAGAACAGAGAAATTAGTTGGAGAAGAACAGGGAGGCTTTAGGAAGGGAAGAGGTTGTGTAGATCAGATATTCATTCTTAGATCTTTAGTGGAAAAGTTTCTAGAGAAGGGAAAGAAGTTGTATGCGGCTTTCATGGATTTGGAGAAAGTATATGACAGGGTGGATAGACAAGGATTGTGGAAAGTGTTAAGAATATATGGAGTAGATGGGAAGTTGTTGAATGTTGTGAAGAGTATGTACGATGGTGCTAAGGCTGCAGTGCGTGTGGATGGTGAACTAAGTGAATTTTTCTCTTTGAAAGTTAGGTTGAAACAGGGATGTGTCATGTCTCCATGTTTGTTCAATCTGTACATGGATGGGGTAATAAAAGAGGTACAAGGTAGGGTAGTGGATGTTGGAGTGGCCCTGGTGAGAGAGGATAGTGTTTGGAAACTCCCTGTACTGTTGTTTGCAGATGATACTGTGTTGTTGAATGAAGATTAAGGGGAGCTTCAGGGCTTGGTGGATGAGTTTGGGAGAGTGTGTACGAAATGGAATTTAAAGGTTGAATGTAGGGAAGAGTAAAGTGATGGTCTTTGAGAGAGGTGAAGTCAGTGAATGTACAACGTGGTTGGATGGTGAGAAATTGGAAAATGTGAGTACGTTTAAGTACTTGGGTAGTGTGATGAGTAAGGATGGAGGTTTGGAGGGTGAAGTCCTTAAAAGGGAAGAAAGGTTGCTGGTTCTCTGAAAGCAGCGATAAGAAACAGGGAAGTGAGCATGGAAGTGAAAAAGTTACTACATGACAGTATTGTGATACCAACTCTAACGTATGGAAGTTAAGCTTGGACATTGTTGGAAGGACACAAGTCAATAGTGAGAGCAGTGGAAATGAGTTATTTAAGAGGAGCCTGTGGAGTCACATGGAGAGACAGGCTGACGAATGAGGATATAAAGAAGCGTTGTGGTGTGGATGTGGATGTGATAGGAAGTGTTATGAGGAACACACTGAGGTGGTTTGGCCATGTGGAGAGGATGGAGGGTGAAAGACTGACGAAGAGAGTGTATGTGAGTGAGGTGGAGGGGGGAGGAGGGAGGGGGAGGCCGAGGATGAGATGAAGGGATGGGGTGGAGAGGTATATGAGAGAGGGGGGTGTGAGTTGGGAGCAGGGCAGTGAAATGGCGGGGGACAGGGCGACTTGGAGGCAATTTGTTTGTGGTCACCCCAAACGGGATTGAGGCGTCTGGCAATAGATAGATAAAGAAAAAATACTGTGTCTTTGTTTTATTAAGGGCTGGTTTGTAAATCTCTGTGTACAACATGAACTGTTATAAACAAAAAATACAATTTATTTAACATTTAATATCAGTTTACTCTGACATTCATGATCAATACATCTTCAACCCTTAAAATGTGACATTCCTTCCATGAGTAATCATCAAGTAAGTGCTATATTATTTTTGGAATGTATTCTGAATTTCCTGCCACCTCATTATTGTGCATCAGAGACATGGATACCATCAACAGTGGCAGTTTGACAGTAAGCCACACTACTGTAAACATTCCTGTATAGAAGAGAGAGAGAGAGAGAGAGAGAGAAAAAAAAAAACTTTTTAAAGAGCCAAAAGAGGGACCTTTGGGAAAATTTATGATTCACTTCTCCCCAATACCAAAACAAGGAGATTCTTAAGAGTCTTTTTGTGCAGATACCATTTGCACAATGCACGGTATTACCTGGTAATACATTAGCCATGCAAAACAATGGTTTACAGTACAACACTTTATAAAGGCAGAGCCAGAATCATCAACATGAAGATTTGAGTCTTGGCACAATCATTACCTTTTAGCTACGGTCTGCAGAGTCCACATCAGCTCCTCTGATGAACTGACTGCAAGCTGCCTTGTGCGTGTCCAGCTGTTCTCTCACCACACACCTGAATCACAGATCACTTCATTACATACACAACAGTAGAGTATCCAGTGGACAAGTACTTAATGTTACATCAATGCAACTAAGTAATACTTTTAGAGGTCACTGGCCTGGAATCAACAGATTAATATGTACTTCCTGAGGAAATACAGAAACCAGTAAAACTTAAATGTAAAGTATTCCTAAAAACAAAGATACATACAGCAATTGTAATTACATAATTTAAACAATGACTGAAGGTAGTAGGTGGTGGCAACCATCATCCACTCACTTGATGTATGGTAGTACTGAACTTCTCCCTTCCCCCTTCTAATTTTAATTCTGTGTCTGCCTTCCTCTCATCTTACCTCTCCCTTCCCCTGCTGTTATTATTAATTACTTTCCTTTCCATATCAGGTGGCTCTATGCTCAGTGACAAGCCTAACAGTTTCCTATAACCCAGGAAACCATTAAAACTCCAGCTGATAACAATACAACCACACTATAGGGTGAAGTGGAGCCTGTTATGGTGCCCCTGTTAACTGGGTGAGGAGATGCAAATGTGGCATTCATCCAGGAACCAAATCACAGTATTCCCTGCACCCTGCTTGGGTCAGGCACTATCAGCCACAAACGAACATCAGGTCATTACATGGGACAACCCTGTAGTGTTGCTTGCCTGTAGCTGATGGGTCTGCTTGGCCAGACAGTCTGGGGTTGATCAGCAACAAAAAACAACCACTGACTATCACACATCTGGCAAGTCCTGTGTGGTGATATGGGTGCCAAGTTACTCCACCTAGTGCCACCTCTGCACCACTACACAATAGGTAGCTACTGACTGCTCTCACATGTGTTTCCATATGTAGACTAGATGCTTCCAATATCAGCCTAGTGCTGTTACACTGACTTATTCTACATTCTGTCACCACCAAAACCCTCTAGAATCATAGGACTTACATTCTACGTTCTGTCACCACCAAATCCCTTTAGAATTATAAGATGTTAAAAATGGTAACTGCACTGGATTCAGTCATACGAGGTGCTATCCAAAATTTTCAGGACAGGGATCACGACTCCTAAATGGATTGTACAGTAGTAGCGCAATTCGCCTCTAGATGGCAGTACACTCAACCCTGGATTTCCCGGACTAACAGGGGGGGGAGACCAGTCTGGGAATCACAAAAGTCCGGCCCCACATCCCATTCCCTGGACTATTACCATACTTTGTCCGAATTCTCCAATACTGTCCGGCAATTATTCCAATATTCTAAAGCATTCTGGTATGTAGGCTACATATACCAACATAACCCCGATTGGGATACATGGCGTCTGGCAATGAATGAATGATGAACTAGCATACATAGTACATAAAATAATAACAGTGACACAATAACAATAATAATAACTGACACAATAGCAGTGCAGTATTTTGCTAGCTACAACCCTAAGAATGGTTGTTTAGACAGTTGTTGACGAGAATGTGGAGGGTATGACGGAGGAAGATCAGAAAGCTGAGGAAAAAGAGGAAAATGAACAAGGAATGGAACACCACAAGGTGAACCAACCACTCATCAGATGACTGAGATACAAACACGCAGTCATCAAATGTGATCTCGATCTTGGACAGAATTGGCAATTTTAATTGGAAAATATTTTAATCTTTATCACCATATAGGTTTTCACACCTAATTATTTGAAATTCAGTAAAAAATTTGTGCTTAATTTAATCATTCACAGAAAATCAAGATTCAGAGCGAAAACTGCTTGAAGACAGCAGAAGTGTTTTGCCTCTAGCCTAACAACTCACCTAGATGGACTTTTGTTTTGTATAAATATTGATTTACAATGCAGATACATTTTTTTGTACTAAATATTTATGCAAAATAGAAGTCTGTCAAGGGGGCCAACATTGGCCAACCACTCATCAGCTGACCGAGATACAAACACTGATGATCTGAAGGGGAAATATCTGTTAACATTGGCGCATTTTAGCTCTGAAACCTAATTTATTAATTGGGTTATATTAAGTACATTTTTTTTTAGCAGATTTCAGATAATTAGGTGTGTATGAGCCACCGTGGCGAAAAAATATATATATATATATTTTCCAGTGAAAAGTGCCGATTCGGTCTTTAGTCACACCGAGTTTGGTGAGCTAAGTGAGTAGGAATGGATTCCATTGACTCTGTCCATAAGAAAATATTTTTTTCGTTATTTATGAATTTCATTGTGTCCAAGCCTGCCTTAAATTTTACTGTGTTATGCACTAAACCATTTACAGTGGCATTTGAGAAAGGTAAGAGGCAAATGGGATATTGCCACGAGTTAGGAACTGGTGGGGTGAAGCAGTTTGGTGGCCAAGATGCATTTCATGTATGAAAATATCTTCTTGTGTGTTACAAATGGCCTTTATCGAGTCAAAACCTTGCTAAAATTATACTATGTTGTGCAACAGACTGCTTATAGTTTTAAATGAGAGAATAATGGCCGGACTTTTATGAGAATCCCGGACTTGTACGGGCATTTGTCCAGCATTTGATAATATTGCCCAGCCTCAGTCCGTGTCTGGAAAATCCGAAATCCGGGAAACGGGTCCGCCAAATCAAGGGTCGAGTGTACAGTACTATCATGCATTGTGAGTCAGTGTCACAGGGCGAGGAGCTAGGCGGATATGGGGATTTGTGCCATTCATTTGTCTGCTCTTGCGCATGTGCTGTCAGGTGATTTTAGGATAGATATAAAAAACGAACAGTGACTTTACATCAAATTTCTGCAAATCTCAGGAAAAGTGCAAAATAGACCCTGACAATGATTCAACAAGTGTTTGGTGAGCAATCTCTTGGTCGGACACAGGTGTCTCAGTGGCAGACACAGTTCAAACATCAGTTGGCAATGACAGCCACACAGGGAGGCCCTCAACCAGCACAACTCCTCAGAATGTCACAAAAATTCAGCAGCTCATCCATGAAGATCGACATCGGAGCATTGACAATATTGGTGAGGAGGTGGGAATTAGTTTTGTGACATGTCAGAGGATTCTAACTGAAGAATTAGGCAAGTGCCCCATCACAGCCAAATCTGTCCCCAGGCTCCTGACAGCTGACCACATGTAGCAATGCGTCGATGACTGCACTGAGCTTCTTGGACTTGCCTCTGATGAAGCCTTCTTGTCCAGGCCCTCTATGACTTTTTCTGTTCCCAAAATTGAAGATTAAGCTGAGAGGGCATTGTTTCGAAACCACTGAGGATATCCAGAATGAACAGCAGGTGCTTGACACTCTCGTCAAAAAGGACTTCCAGGGAGCATTTCAGCAAGGGAGGAAGCGCTTGGACCGCTATATCAATGTGCAAGGGAACTACTTTGAGGGTGATGGTGGCCAATAGGAGCTATGGTGAGTTTTCAAATTGATATAGCACTAGTCCAGAAAATTATGGATAGTACCTGGTATGTAACCCTTCCAGTTCAGTATATTTTTCCATGAGCTGAATAAATTTCTCCCTAGATATCCATAATAATTAAGACAGGACAATATGAGCCTAGTTCAATACTTATTACTACAAGCCAAGCTTTACTGAATCTATTCAAACACACATGTTACATCACTTAAACTGTCCAACCTAACAATATAACTTAACCCAACTTAACCAAGCCAACTCTAACCTAACCTAACACAGTTTTGTTTCATTTCATATTAAGAGGCTGCAACATGCTTGCATGCATTGGCCTTGGTCACCTAATACGATCTATTGCAGCGTCCCTGTTCAGTCCCCCCTGAGGTCACACTTAATGACCTCTTCCCATCTCTTTCCCGATCTACCCTTTATAACCCCACTCCCAATATTAACACTTCTCACCCAATTATCATCCCCCTTCCTCTCCACATGCCCAACCCATCTCAATCTACCTCTCCTCATCACAAAACCAATACACTCCAGTCCCATCCTATCTCTCAACTCTTCCATTGTAAACCCATCCCCTCCAGACCTTGCACGCAGGGATGCACTACACATCCACCTAATCATTGTCATTTCTGTACGTCTGAGCCTGCGAATCTCCTCCTCCTTTACTGCCCAGGTCTCACTACCATACAGCACTACACTCCTAACCCATGCTGCATACAAAGACCCCTTAGCACGTAGGAAGAGTCCTCTCAATGTTAGGAGAGGCAACAGCTCCCTGAACTTCTTCCAACCACTTCTCACCCTAGCCACAGAGCTAGCTCCAGCGCAACCTCCAGCACACAACATGTCTCCCAAGTAACAAAACTATTCCACACACTCAAGAGATTCACCAGCAAGTTCAATCCTTTCATGCCTGACAATCTCCACCTGCTCTCCCCGACATGCCATACACCTAAATCAGCATTATCTCGCAGTCTACCTCTGATACCACTACATCTCTTGTGCACCCATTTATCATAAACACCACACAAGAGGGAATTACTTCGCATGCCCTTCTGGCAAACTGCACATGGCCACTCTCCCTCGTCTTTGACAGTACCGCCACCAACCCTAGATATCATCACTTTTGTTTAATCTGCATTTACCGTTGAGCCCTTGTGCCCCATACCATCTCTCCACTTCTTACACCTTTCCTCCGCCTCCCTTTCGTTTTCTGCAATCAACACCAAATCATCAGCATACAACATCTCCCATGGGAGTCCGTTTCTGAAGTCATGTGAGAGGGCTTCAAGTACCATGATAAACAACATGGGACTCAAAACTGACCCCTGATGCACACCAACGTTCACGGAAAACTCATCACCCAAAATTCCATTCACTCTTACCTGGGTGCGAGCACCCACATACATAGCTATAACCACCCTAACCAGCCACTCCTTCAAGCCAAGCTTTCTCATTGCCCACTTCACCATCTCTCTAGGGACTCTGTCAAAGGCCTTTTCCAAATCAACAAAAACAAAATACAGATCCCTTTTCTTCCCAATATATCTTTCCTGAAGTCTAAACTAAATTTATTTAACCATAACCTAGCCTAATCTAACCTAAACTAACCTATGGTAACTTATCCAAACAGTCTGTAATATCATAAATCAGGTTAGGATAATAATTTGGCATTAACCCGCCACGTGCCAGTGCCATTTTAATACGGTCTGACATAATTCCACGGCCAGTGCCAGTGCCGTTTTAAAACGGTTTAAAATAAAAAACTTCACTGTAACCGCATTTTTCAAGATTCGCGGGTAAAAATTGGCAGGCATGTAAGGTAACTGTTCCTCTACCATCCCCCAAGCTGTCAAGGCCATACACTCACTCGTTCCCCCCCTCATGCTCACTCTGCCTCACTCTGCCTGTGTGCCCCACCCAGTGCTGTACATAGTGAAGGGATTTTGTAAATATTTTCATGTAAATGTAAGTTGTAAATATTTTCAATGATACCTATTTAAGATACATACGAAAACAAAAGTAAAAATGATTTGAGGCTTTCTTTTAAAGACTATTTATACAATAGCAATGCTTTTTCCATTACGTTAAACTGAAGATAACATACTGTTATGAAATAATAACGTAATGAGTAAGAATTAGTCTGAAAGAGAGAGTGGGAGAGAGAGCAGGAGTTAGAGACAGGGATAGAGGTGTGTGTGTGTGTGTGTTCTTATGTAACTGTTCTTACCTAATTGTATCTTTACAGGAATGAGTCAAGCTCGTACTGTCCCGTGTCTTAAACCATATTTATCGTACATATCTTTAAATTTGTGAAATGTTTTGGCACACACTATTTCATTCGGTAGTGCATTCCGCTGATCAATTGCTCTATTTGGGAAACTAAATTTCCTTACGTCTTTATCAACTCTCTTATTGTGCAGTTTTTTGCAGTGTCCTCTTGCTGATGCATCCCCATAGGTTAAGTAATCATTTACATCTATTTTCTCCTTCCCTAATATGCATTTATATAGCATAATCATGTCACCTCTTTTCCTTCTCTCCCGTAATGTTGGTAGATTCAGTTTTTTTTAGTCTTTCTTCGTAGCTTAGATCCCTTAAGCTTGGTACCCATCTTGTAGTGGCCCTTTGAACTTTTCCAATCTTGTGTATGTTTTTTTTTTGAGATGAGGACTCCAGACTACTGATGCATACTCCAGGGTTGGTCTGATGAATGATGTTACTATCTTTCTTAGCATGTCTTCAATTATGTATGTGAACGCTATTCTCAGTAATCCCTCTACTTTCTGGACGCCCACTTTCCGGACATCCCCACTTACCGGACATTGTGGGCCTGGACCATTGGAACCGAAAAATGGCCAAAAAAAGAAAAAAATCCCCCCAAAATCCGAATTTTTTCCCAACCATAATTTCAAATTGCCACGCAGCGCCAAACAGCTGCTTACACCATGGCCCCTTCAACCCTTCCTTCCTCCCCCCTCCCCCCTTCCCTGTCAGGGTTGCCGTTTGTTATTTTTCATTACCAAATGTGGGCCAATTTGGTAATGAAAAAGTCATCTGGTAATGAATCAGAATAATGCATTACCAAACGTATTTATCACATGTATGAGGATACACAGGATGGAGATGGTGGATTGTTTGCTCTCTCTGATTAATCTGCTACCCTACATAGCGTGAAAATAGCTGTTAATTATAAGGAGAGTGATTACATGTATTTCCACTTGTATATATAATTAGTGAAGAATAAATGCTAGCTTTACGAATTTGGTAATGAAAAGTTAAATTTGGTAATAAAAGTTGAGGATATTGGTAATGTGGCCATTGCGATCTGGCAACTGTGTTTCTCCGACATCAAAAGTTACTCCCTAACTTCGATTGTGAATAGATGCTTATTGCACTGGAAGCCACATGTGCTCGTTTTTTGTGAATAAACAGTGAATATACTGCACTACCTCGCCTCTAGACCACATGGGAATTTACAGTGTTGTGCAGTGTAAAGAAATTTGAACTTGGAGTGCAAAGGATCAACTGTGGAGTGCAAATTGGCAGTTTATCTGGCGGTTAGAACTGCAGTGGTGCAGTTAAGAACAATGTGCAGTGTTAAACAATTATAACTCACAATGCAAAGAATTAAGTGCACCACAACACTGGATTACCGTACGTGCTTCAAGAGCATTTTCATCACTGCCAAAACCTTAGAAAGGCAGCCACAAACGTGATGTAAGTACCCTGACTGAGGTACAGTCACTTCTAATTCTTCATTCTTTGGTTCCTTTTCATTTATTTCATGCTTTATGTCCATTATTGGTGTGAATAGGGTCTTAAATAGGTTTAAATAGGTGCTCCGCATGTCTGGTAGGGAGTTATTTAGGTGGCTTTCAAAGTTAGGCTGGGTTAGGGTCTATAAGTACCAGTCCAGGAGGCTGGTGCCCACTATCCCGACAGGACCACTTTCCGGACGTGCCTTTGGCTCTATTACGTCAGATAGTGGAGGGATTACTGTGTATATATATATAAATAAATATATATATATATATATATATATATATATATATATACAGTGGGCTCACACAGTGCGTGTCACCGCAGTTCGCGATTCGCCTTGTGCACGAGTGACCAAAAATCATAACCAAAAACCCTTTAATGCGTGAGTTTACCGCACAGAACGCGAGACAGAGGCAAGGAGTGGCTCAAAAATGCCATTTTCTACTAGTGCGCGACCACTCCTCACAGAGCACGTCACGTGTCGTCATGTTGATACGCAGAAATTCCGGGACATTCTACTGCGCAGCTTGGGGTACAAGGGAGCGGGCGCGCCATAACAGTCCCGGCTCGCGCACTGTGCAGATCCGCTCTCTACAGCTAACCTGTTGTGTACAACATGTGGTGTTTTTTGTGCTGCCTGTACTTCGCTGCACCATGGCTCCAACCCCAAGAGTAAAGAAACTTCTGATGCACACCACCAAGTTAAAGATAATTAAGATGAAGGAGGGTCAAGGAAACACGGCTATCGGGAGAACCCTGGGACTGGCTGAATCTACAGTGAGAACTGTGTGGAAGAACCGTGAAGCCATAAAGGCTGTAGTGAAGACGTACGGTGCCTCTGACCTAGATGGCCGTTCACAGGTGGGAAATCGTGCTATGATATTAATGGAGTGCTATCTTGCCACCTTCATAATGCGGAAAGAAAAGGAAGGTGTTCCACTCAATGGAAGATTTATTCGGAACCAAGCCCAGCTCTTTTACAAGGCTGCATCTCGAAGGTTAAAAGTGGAAAAACCATTCAGGGCATCAGTTGGATGGCTGGACCGTTTTCTAGCGCAAGGAACTCCGTTACGTGAAAGTGTCTGGTGAACGTGCCTCTGCCGATGAGTTGGCCACGAGAGACTATCCTGCAATATTTAAAATGATTATTGAAGAGGGACAGTACACCAAGGACCAGATCTACAACATCGATGAAACGTCCTTATATTACAAGGCCATGCCAAAATCAACTTACATTGCTAAATGACAGAAACAAGCCCATGGTCGCAAGCTCCAGAAGTGTAAGATGACGGTAATGTTCGCTGTAAACCTGTCTGGGAGCCACAAGATGAGACCAGTTGTTGTACACACAGCTTCACATCCAAGGTGCTACAAAAACCTCACGAACATGGATGCAAGTGGCGAGTATTTGTACAAGTCCGTAAATGGTTGGATGACCGGGAACATTATGGCAGACTGGTTAACGAGGCGGTGTGTCCCTGATGCGAGAGCCAAGTGTCGGGAACTAGGCATTCCATTTAAGATGCTCCTTGTGCTTGATAACGCACCACGTCACCCTCCATACCTGGAAAATCTTCACAAGGATTGTCGTGTTGTGTTTCTGCTGCCCCACACAACGTCACAAATGCAGCCACTCGATCAAGAACTAATCGCCACAGTGAAGCATTTCTACCATAAGGAAGTGTACGACTACCTACGCAGGAAGACCGACACACAAGAGGAGCTTCATGCCCTACAAGAATATCATGACGAAGACCTTGATGAGGCATCTGCTCCCGTTCCATCTCCACCAGCACCTCTATCCCGACCTACCACAGATGCCATGACTGTTGAGGCATTTTGACGTAACTTTTCGGTGAAGGACGAAGTTGAATTTCTCCTTCAAGCCTGGCACCAGATTACACCTGCAACGGTGAACCATGCGTGGCGATTGCTCGTGCCTCACCTGTCCATCACCCAGGAGACAGCCATTCAACCACTGGCCAATGCTGAGGCAGCAATATTGACAGCAGCACAAGCTGTACCAGGTTTCGAGGACGTTACATTGGTGGACATACAAGAAGTGCACACTGCTACTGAGGAACAACCTCCCGAGGAAGTGTTGCAACGGATAGACGAGGCAGACGCCGCGCCCGACGCCAGACAGAGTCAAGTTGAGCAGCCTAGTGTGATGGAAGGCAGGACTGAGCTGTGTATGTCAAACATTAGCTAGATCCTTGCTGCCGTGGATAAGCTCAAGGAAGAGGTGAAGACACAGGAAGTGAGCAACCTAAGAACGGAGGAACTTCTGGTTGGTATCGACAAACTCTTCCGTTTCTACACAGACAGGCACAGGGAAGAAATAAACAGGAGAAGACAGACGCTCATAACAAGCTACACACAGCGGGCTCAAGTTGGTGAAATAGCGGAACCATCGACATTGTCTGCTCCTGTTCCTGTTGAGGATGAAGAGGATGCAATGTCAGAAGTGTCAGCATTCGACTTTGAAGGGTTTATGGCCGAAGTGAGTGACTTGGATGCTCCTGGGGAAGGTGATTAAGAGGAGTCTGTGGAGGGAAGTGTTGGTGCGGTGGGGAGTGCGGCGCTGTAAGTGTTCCCGCGTCTCGGAACCCCTGTTATTTGAGGTCATCAGGCCTGTTGTCTACTGTTGTTAAGGTGACTACCCATATTTTTGTTATTGTAGCTATAGCTTTAGTACAATGTCTGAAACGTATGACCTTTATTATGTCTCTAAGGGCCAAAAAAAGTCCAGGTATGAGGGGGTACTGCCCATATGTAATTATTCCCATAAGATTATGTATTCCTAGTACGCGAATTCCCAGTGCGCGAGCGCGTGCACCACCCAATCTCTCGCGTACTATGGGAGCCCACTGTACTTCTCCACTCCGTCCCTCCAACTCATACTTGGCCTCCCCCTCCCGCTCCCTCCCTCCACCTCATTCACATACACTCTCCTCATCAGTCTCTTACTCTCCATCTTCTACACATGTCCAAACCACCTCAGTGTGTTTCTCCTAACGTTTCCTATCACATCCACATCCACACCACAAAGCTTCTTCACTTCCTCATTTGTCAGTCTGTTTCACCCTGTGACTCCACATGCTCCTCTCAAATAATTCATTTCCACTGCTCTCACTCTTGCTTGCATCCTTCCAACAAGGTTGGAGCTTCACTTCCATACATTAGAGTTGGTATCACAATACTCTCAAGTAGTAGCTTTTTCACTTCCATGCTCACTTCCCTGTTTCTTATCACTGCTTTCAAGGAACCAGAAATCTTTCTTCCCTGTTGCACTCTTTCAAGCACTTCACCCTCTAGACTTCCATCCTTACTCATCGCACTACCCAAGTACTTAAACGTACTCACATTTTCCATTTCCTCATCCAACCTCACTGCACATTCACTGACTTCACCTCTCTCAAAGACCATAACTTTATTCTTCCATACATTCACTTTTAGATTCCGTTTCTTACACACACGCTCAGACTCGTTCACCAAACCTTGCAGTTCCCCTTCTTCTTCACTTAACAACACAGTATCATGGGCAAACAACAGTACAGGGAGTTTCCAAACATTGTCCTCTCTCACTAGGGCCGCTTCAACATCCACTGCCCTATCGTGTATCTCTTTTATAACCCCATCAATATACAGATTGAACACCCATGGAAACATAACATATCCTTGTTTCAATCCAGCATTCAGATAGAAAAATTCACTCAGATCACTATCCACACGCACTGATGCCTTAGCACCCTCATACATACTCTTCACGGCCTTCTGCAACTTACCATCTACTCCATATATTCTTAATACTTTTCACAATCCTTGTCTATCCACTCTGTCATATGCTTTCTCCAAATCCTTGAAGGCAGCATACAACTTCTTTCTCTTCTCTAGAAACTTTTCCACTAAAGATCTAAGAATGAATATATGATATACACAACCTCTTCCCTTACTAAACCCTCCCTGTTCTCCAATTAATGCCTCTGTTATTTTCCTAACTCTGTCAATAAGTATCCTACCATATACTTTTCCTATTACACTATGAAGACAAATGCCCCTATGATTACCACACACTTCTTTTTCCCCTTTCCCTTCGTACAAGGGAATAATGATACCTGACTTCCAGTCCTCCGGGACTCTACCTTCTTCCCATGCCAATCTGCACATCTTCCACATCCATTCCACTATCTCTCCCCCATGCTTCAACATTTCACCACACACTCCATCTATTCCTGGGGCTTTCCCCATTTTAACTTTCTTCAATGCTTCCACAACTTCCATTCTACTGATTTCTTCCTTTCTTCTCACATCCCTCCTTCTCCCAGCCATTCCCCAGCCACTTATACGTGCATTACTTTCATTCTCTATATTCAACAATTCCTTAAAGTTTTCCCTCCATCTGCTCACTTTTTCTCCCTTATCCACTAGTAATCTACCATATTTATCTTTCACTTCCCAGCTAACTTCTTTGGCACCCTTTTTAACTTTCTTTACCTCTTTCCAGAACATTTTCTTACTTTCCCTCCACTTTACATTCAAGTTCCTTCCAAATTCCTCATCCACTCTCTTCTTTCTCTTACTAATCTTCTCAACTCTTTCTTCCTTTCTACATATAACTCTCTCTTCCGTCTCTCAACTTCTTCGACGCCACTGTTTCTCATCCACTCACTATATGCTTTCTTCGTTTGTGCCACAGCCTCTCTCACCTCTTCAGTCCACCAAACTGTTCCTTGCATGCCCTTTTGTCTTCTCTTCACCCCACACACCACCTCACATGCTGCACAGATTTCTTTTGTGATTATCTTCCACGTCCCCCATCTGCTCCAATCTATATTTACCTAATCGCTCCTCAACTTCCCTCATATACTCTGCCCTTTTTTCCATCTTCCTGCAACTTTTTCACTCTCCTTGTATATACTACTTCCTCCTGTCCTTCCCATCTTCTTTTTCTCCATTTTGGTTGGACTTTAATTTTGACCACCACCAAGTGGTGGTCTGAAAGTCCATTCCCCCAACCTCTATATACTCTTGCATCAATTATACACATCATTTCATCGACACACACATAATCAATCACTGCCTTCAGTTCATTCAGTTCACCACCCACCCTTCTCAACACTCGCCATGTATACGTGTGAATTATTTTGTGCCTGAAGAGGGTATTAGCTATCACCAACCCCCTTCCGGCACAAATGTTCACTAAAGCACTGCCATTCTCATCTATCTCAGCAGGCCCACCCCACTCACCAACTACTCCATCCACCTTCCCATTCCCTACCTTTCCATTCATATCTTCAATCAAAAACACTCTCTCATTCCTTTCAAACTTTTCCATGCACGCTTCCATGTTTGTCCAGAACTCTTCTCTCACTCTGCTTCCATAATCTTGAGTTGGCACATGCAAGCACACAATCACCCACAATTGTAGTCCAATTTTCAATCTTACCCACACAATCCTCCAGCCAACTGATCCATACTCTCTTATATCCTTCCATCTGTTACTCACAACAATACACACTCCTTCTTTTGTCTTCTCATTCTTATCTACTCCTGCGCGTATACCCATTCCATACTCCCATTCTCTCACACTCTCACCACTCCGTTTAGTTTCCATTAACCCACATACATCCACTTTTGCACCCTCTAGCACCTGGACAATCTCTCTTTCTTTTACCTCATCATTTGCACCCCTTACATTCCAAGTCGCCATCCGTATCATGTCCTTTGTTCGGTCCTTTGTTGTCAACTTTTGGTCAGCATGTATTATCATAAATACAAGGTAAGATACGGTAAGCATTCTTTGTGTTAGATAAGCACACACATCATGGATCAAGGTACTGCACTATGCCAGGCCCAGTGCTAATTCGTAAACAAAAAACAGCCGATTTCATTGAATGTAAGGTGGTGGTGAAAGATTTGTAGTTCTTGCATTTCCACTTCAGATAAATAATTTAACGTGCCGCATGCCGGCTATTTTTAGCCCTATGGGTCACCCCAGTGCCAGCCATTTCTCAACTTTTTTGGGGGGGCTAAAATGATAGATTTTGATGTGGAAACAACGAATTTTGCCGTTAAAATGCTCACCGAGGCTTAAATGGGTTTTATTGAGTCCGGCATACTTGTATACAGGTATAGCCGCTCTCTCACGCTCACCACCTATGTGAGAGAAAGCTGTTTTCTATGTAAGGTATACTCAGTTATTTATGCTGGCAGGGTATAGCAATGTTCAGTGCACTTTTCTGATTACTTATTACTTCAGCATCTATCACAATTTGCATGTCTTTCTCACTGTGAATGTATTATGTTACACTTACTTGAACATAGGTACAACCTGACTTCATTTATGTACAGTCCTGGCACTTACAAGAAGGTATTTACAACTTGACTTCACTAGATAGTCTAGTCCTTACACTTACAAGAAAATATTTCTATCTATCTATTGCCAGACACCGCAATCCCGTTAGGGGTGGCCAAAAACAAATCGCCTTCACGTCGCCCTATACCCAGCCATTTCACTGCCCTGCTCCCAACTCACACCCCCCTCTCTCATATACCTCTCCACCCCATCCCTCCATCTCATCCTCGGCCTCCCCCTCCCCCTCCCTCTTCCCCCCTCCACCTCACTCACATACACTCTCTTCATCAGTCACCCTCCATCCTCTCCACATGGCCATACCACCTCAGTGTATTCCTCATAATGCTTCCTATCACATCCACATCCACACCACAACGCTCCTTTATATCCTCATTCGTCAGCCTGTCTCTCCATATGACTCCACAGGCTCCTCTTTAATAACTCATTTCCACTGCTTTCACTCATGACTTGTGTCCTTCCAACAACGTCCAAGCTTCACTTCCACATGTTAGAGTTGGTATCACAATACTGTCATGTACCATAGTAACTTTTTCACTTCAGTGCTCACTTCCCTGTTTCTTATCACTGCTTTCAAGGAACCAGCAACCTTTCTTCCCTGCTGTACCCATTCAAGCACTTCACCCTCCAAACCTCCATCCTTACTCATCACACCACCCAAGTACTTAAACCCCCTGGGGGTAGGGGGGTTTTTCAAGAATACTCCCGCAGTATCCCTGTTTGTCGTAAAAGGCGACTAAAAGGGTTGGCGGAGGGTTAGTGCCCCTCCCCGGAAAACAACTAACTATAAAAACAAACAATAAGCCTCGGACAAGGACTGACCAAACGATGATGACCCAGGACCGGACAAAGGACTTGGTAATGAGTAGATGGAATGTAAGAGGAGCGAATAATGAGGTGAAAGAGAGAGAGATTGTCCAGGTGCTTGAGGGTGCGAAAGTGGATGTATGTGGGGTAACTGAAACAAAATGGAGAGGAGAAAGTGTGAGAGAATGGGAGTATGGATGGGGTATATGTGCAGGAGTAGGTGAGAATGAGAGGGCAAAGGAAAGAGTATGTATAGTTGTGAGTAAAAGATGGAAGAAGTGCATAAGACAGTATGGATCAGTTGGGTCAAGGATTGTTTGGGTAAAGTTGAAAGTTGGAATACAAATGTGGGTGATTGTGTGTGTGTATGCGCCAATGCAAGATCGTGCTAGAAGAGTGAGAGAAGAGTTCTGGACAAATGTAGAAGTGTGCATGGAAAAGTTTGGAAGGAATGAGAGAGTGTTTTTGATTGGCGATATGAATGGTAAAGTTGGGAATGTGAAGGTGGATGGAATAGTTGGTGAGTGGGGTGTGCCTGCTGAGATAGATGAGAATGGGAGTGGTTAGTGGACATTTGTGCTGGGAGGGGGTTGGTGATAGCCAATACCCTCTTCAGGCATCAAATGATCCACAGGTATACATGGCGAGTGATGAGAAGGGTGGGTGGTGAACTGAATGAAAGGAAGGCAATGATTGATTATGTGTGTGTGGATGAAAGGATGCGAAGATGTGTAATGGATGCAAGAGCTCATAGAGGTTGGGGGAGTGGACTTTCTGACCACTACTTGGTGGTGGCCAGAATTAGAATTCAAGTAAGATGGAGGAATAGAAGAAGGGAAAGACGAGAGGAAGGAGTAGTTGCAAGGAGAGTGGAAAGGTTTTAAGAGGATGAGAAAAAGGCAGAGTATAAGAGAGAAGTGGAGGAACGATTGGGCAAATATGAATTGGAGCAGATGGGAGACGTGGAAGGTGTGTGTAGGATATTTACAGAAGAAATATGCACAGTATGTGATGTGGTGTGTGGATGGAAGAGAAGACGGAGGGGGGGTGCAAGGAACAGCGTGGTGGACTGAAGAGGTGAGACAGGCTGTGGCACAAAAGAAGAAAGCATACAATGAATGGATGAGAAATAGGGGCGTGGAAGAAGTTGGGAGGCAGAAGAGAGAGTTATATGTAGAAAGAAAGAGAGAGGTGAAAAGATTACCAAATATATCTGTGTAGTTTATCATTCCTCCAATGCTACTTCGGAACCCAGTGTATTTGATTCCATATCCACTCAGTTGAGTAACCTTGACCTTGCCCTTGGCAATGAAATTACCATTTTGGGTGATTTTAACATACACAATGTTGAATGGTTATTGCATTCTGCCCGGACTGATGACGCTGGTCTAGAATGCGAGCTGTTTGCGGAATCGTTTAATCTCACCCAGTTGGTAAAGCAACCACCCAGAATACCTGATAATCCTGACCATAATGCCCATCTCTTGGATTTATACTTGACAAATAATCCAGATCAATACAGGATAGAGGTACTGTCACCACTTGGATCCTCTGACCACAATCTCATCAAAGCCTCATTAGTTAACCCTCCTACACCTCCCCATTCTGAACCTGTCAGGGTGACCCGATGGCACTTTGACAGGGCAGACTGGGATGGATTTAGAAATTATCTTGCTGATGTTCCATGGCAGTCTTTCTTCTCTAGTGATCCCAATTCTACCCAGTCCCACATTTGCGACTTAATACTAGCTGGTATGGATTTATTCATACCAAGTCAACAATTCACTAAAAGATCAAACTCTCCAAAATGGTTTGATGGCAGTTGTGCCAGAGCAACAGCCCAAAAGTCATTAGCATATAACTCTTACTTAAAATCAAAAACATCTGAATCACTCTCCCAATTTAAAATTGCTAGAAATCATGCAAAAGCTGTATTAAATCTATCTAAATCAAACTTTCTTCAAAAGCAAGCATCAAAACTACTTAACAACCCTAATGACAATAGAATATTCTGGTCAACTCTTAATTCTTTCAATAATAACTTTAACAAGTCATCTTCCATTCCCCCACTAAAATCTTCAGATGGCAATATTACAAATGACCCACGTGGGAAAGCAGATATCTTTGCTAGTACCTTTGCAAGAAACTCTACCATGGATGATACCAGCCAGAATGTCTCAGTACTGGAACTTGATTCTCCCGAAATTGCCCCACTTAAAATACAGACAAGATACGTAAAATCCATCCTAGACAATTTACCTACCAACAAAGCTCCAGGCCCAGGTGAAATTCCGCCAATTGTTTTGAAAAAGTGTTCCCCTGAACTTGCCTCTGTCCTAGCTAAATTATTCAGACTATGCATACGTACTTCTTTATTCCCAAATTCATGGAAAGAAGCCAATATCCACCCAGTTCCGAAGAAAGGAAGTTCGTCTGACCCCTCCAATTACAGACCAATAGCTGTCACATCTTCTCTTGGTAAGGTATTTGAAACTTTAATTAATAAGCATATTGTAAAACATCTTGAATCCAACAACTTAATTAGTGATAGACAATACGGTTTTCGCCACGAAAGATCCACCATTGACATACTCAATCTCTTAACTCATACCATCCATCAATCAACTGATCTTTTTGGAGAAACTCATGCAGTAGCTCTTGATATCTCTAAAGCTTTCGACAGAGTATGGCATCGTTCCCTGCTGTCCAAACTCCCTTGCTATGGACTAACGTCTTTTGTTCCTTTGATTTCTTCTTATCTTAGTGACAGGAAAGTAAGAGTAAAAGTAGATGATGTATATTCGAATTTCCACTCAATTAATGCCGGCGTGCCGCAGGGATCAGTTCTGGCGCCAACCCTATTTCTGGTTCATATTAATGATCTCTCATCTGTCACTCACAATCCCATTCACTCATATGCAGATGACTCAACACTACATAGTTCATTCACACTCAGACATCCATTTACAAAGTCTAATATCTCTACCTCTCAACTCAGTACAGCCATCTCCATAAATCAAGATCTATCTACAATCAGTGAATGGGGACAAAACAACCTTGTCTCTTTTAATGCTAGTAAAACTAAATATATACAGTTTACTAATACAGTGGAAGCTCGATTATCCAGGCTCGGATTATCCAGCTTTCGGTATATCCGGGCCGTGACCCAATGGTTCAGTGGTACAGTAATTAATAGAATTATCCGTACGAACGCTCCGGTTTAAACAGGAAGCATCCAGCTGCTAGGGAGAGAGGCATGGATAAACCAGAGAGAGTCTTGCTCACCCTGCCCCCACCTACACCTCCTGCTCACAACTCGGTCACAAGGGTTGTAGGGTGGAGTTTGGTGAGGCAACTGATACTCCTGATGTAGCCTAACCTTGCTTAACTTCCTAACCTAACCTGACCTAACCTGGGCTCCAGTTGGGAAATTGGGAAACTAAATCCACTTTTGTGTACAACGAGTTTCTTCCATTATCCCCGAAGCAATCGTAGGTACGGCTTAAAGAACATGATAAAAGAGAAAATCTTTCAGCAAGAGAAGGTAATTTACTACCCTCAAAATAGAAAAACACAGAAAACAAACTGGAGGAATATGAAGTGAATTGCTGAAGTCTTTAGGCTGTATGCTTAGACGAAAAGTAATGGGTTTCCTAGTTTTAGGGAACGAAATGAAACAAGAATGTCTGCTAATCATAAAAAAAAAAAAATTATTCATCTCATGTGTTCTCGTAAGTTAGCATTCAGTTCTGCATTCTTTGTTAGGTATTGGCCTCCCAACACATTTTAGACCGACAGAGCATTGTTATTTCTTCCTCTTACATTTACTGTTCACTCTTTTGTTCGTTCTTAAGTGTACTGTATGTATGAAAGAGAGTATTAATACAAACAATAATGCATTCCATTAACCCCATCATAGCTGTCAGCCTCAAACAATGGTTTACTGTACCGGTGTCAGGGATGTTGGGTTAGGGAGAGCTATAAAAACTGCGAACAATTAAGGGAACGAAGGTCACTGGTATGTTTTCACGACCCTCCTCTACCATCTCAAACAGTTAGGCGGCCTGCCACTTCATCTGATATGTTTTCGCCGATATGTTTAAATGCTAATGTAACATGCACCCTAATTATGAGTCTCTTCCATTATGACGGAAACAATCGTAGGTAAGGCTTAAGGAACGTTATGATAATAAGAAAACAAACTAGAAAAATACAGAAAACAAACTAGAGAATATGAATTGAATTGGTAAGGTTATTAGGGTGTATGCTTGGAGGAAAATTTACGAGTTTCACAATTATAGGGGACGAAATGGAACAATTATGTTTACTAATAAGAAAAAATACTTTCATCTCAAGTGTTCTCGTAAGGTGGCATTCAGTTCCACATTCTGTGTTCAATGTCGCTTCCCAACACATTTCGGACCGATAGAGCATACAGTTATTTCTGCTCCTTACAGTTCAGTGTACATTTATTGCACATTCTTTTGTTCATTCGTGTATGTGTGAAAGAGAGAGTATTGATACAAACAATAATGTATTCCATTAACCCCTTATGGCTGCTAGCCTTGAACAATGCTTTACTGTACCGGTGTCAGTAACGTTAAGTTAGGGAGAGCCATAAAAACTGCGAACAATTATGGGAAGGGAACGGTCACTGGTATGTTTACACGACCCTACTCTACCATCCCAAACAGCTCGGCGGTCCTTTCATCCCAGATGTTTTCTCTGATATGTTTAAATGCTAAAGTAACATGCACCCTAACTTTATGTTTAAATTCTAATGTAACATGCCCCCTAATTTTCTTCCACGAATCATAGCAAATTACAAGATGGGTTTAGGGAGGAGAGGAAAAAGCCAGGTGTACCAGACGAGTGTTTTCAAATCTGTAAGAAAAAGAAACTGACTTTATAACTTTGAAAAAATGGTTTCAAGGTCTGCCATGGGAGCACACAAATTTCCTAACTCACAAACATTGAGGATTTGAGGGGGGTAAACATACGCTTTGCTGTAAGCATTACGTAAAAGCACCTTACCAAATCAGTTCATCCTGATAGTCTGTTATATTTTTCTGATTATTTCTGGGTTGGTAAATAAACATTTCTTGTTAAATCTTTCCCGGCTATTTTTAGCTGTTCTGGTGTGAAGACTCTGATTCGTTAACGTAATGGCAGAAGACACTGTTCTAATCTAAGTGTTTAAACCTGGCCTAACCTAGCTTAACAGCACCTAATAATGTAACCTAACCTAATCTTCAGTTGGGAAGTTGGGAAACGAAGTCCACATTTGAGTACGATGAGTTTCGTCCATTGTGTTGGAAACAATCGTAGGTACAGCTTTAGAACGAGACGATACTAACAGGGAGGAAATCTTTCAGTAAGAAAACATGATTTACCAAACTGAATATAGTCTGAAAAATACTGAAACAAGCTGGAGGAATATACATTGAACTGGAAAGGTCTTTCTGGTACTTAAAGTGTACATTTACCGGTAAATAAATCAGTCTAACAGTACAGTACTTGTGTTTCCGCCGGATTAATCGTGCTTTCGGACCAATCGGGCACCCCTTAACACCATATAGCCCGGATAATCGGGCTATCTCTGATAGACAGATATTGCCAGATTCGTACATTACCTTCAGTGCTACTAATATTCCCATCTCCAAAAGTATTGAAATTCTTGGTGTCTCACTTAACAGTACCCTCAGCTGGACCTCTCATGTCAGATCACTTGCTAAAACCGCCTCAAAGAAACTTGGATTATTGTTAGAGTCCGTAACTTCTTCACTGATGAGCAGTTAGCTATAATTTATAAGAGTCATGTGCGCTCTCAGCTTGAATATTGCTCACCCTTGTGGAATGGTTGTGGAGAGGTTGCATTAAGACAATTAGACAAAATTCAGAATAAAGCTGTTAGATTCATTAACAACCCTGCCATTACATATAAACTACCTCCCCTGCAAGTAAGAAGGGATGTTGCCTCCCTTGCATTATTTTACAGATATTTTTTTGGCAAATGCTCAGACGAAGTTGCGTCCATGGTGCCACCTCTCCATGCCTTCCCTCGTGCAACACGGGCATCTGGTAGCGCTCATGACCGGAATGTCACTCAACCATATTGCAGAACTTCTGCCTATCAGAATTTTTTCATTTCCCGAACTGCATCTCTCTGGAACTCAATTCCCCAGAGTTGCTTTGCTCCAAATTTCAACCCACAACTGTTTAAGTCTAACTGTTACAGATATTTTATGAACAGAGGACACAAGTAATCTGGTGTATGGATAATTTTTTTTTACCCATTTGCTTTTCCTTCCTCCGTTCTGTTATTTAAAAAAAAAAAAAAAAAAAAAGAGAGAGAGAGAGAGAGAGAGAGTAAGATGAGAGTGGATGAGGAATTTGGAAGGAATTTCAGTGTAATGTGGAGGGACTGTAAGAAAATGTTCTGGAAAGAGGTGAAAAGAGTAAGACAGGGTGGAAGTGAAGTTAGCAGGGGAGTGAAAGATAAAAATGGTAGATTACTAGTGGAGAAGGGAGAAAAAGTGAGCAGATGGAGAGAACACTTTAATGAATTGCTGAACATAGAGGATGGAAGTAATGCGAGTATAAGTGGCTAGGGAATGGCTGGGAGAAGGAGGGAGGTGAGAAGACAGGAAGAAATTAGTAGGATAGAAGTTGTGGAAGCAATGGAGAAAGTTAAATCGGGGAAAGCCCCAGGAATTGATGGAGTGTGTGGTGAAATGCTGAAGCATGGGGGAGAGATAGTAGTAGAATGGATGTGGAAGATGTGCAGATTGGCCTGGGAGGAAGGTAGAGTCCCGGAGGATTGGAAGTCAGGTATAATTATTCACTTGTACAAAGGAAAAGGAGAAAAAGAAGTGTGTGGTAATCATAGGGGCATTTGTCTTCTTAGTATAATAGGAAAAGTGTATGGTAGGATACTTATTGACAGAGTTTGAGAAACAACAGAGAAATTAGTTGGAGAAGAACAGGGAGGCTTTAGGAAGGGAAGAGGTTGTGTAGATCAGATATTCATTCTTAGATCTTTAGTAGAAAAGTTTCTAAAGAAGGGAAAGAAGTTGTATCCGGCTTTCATGGATTTGGAAAAAGCACATGACAGGGTGGATAGACAAGGATTGTGGAAAGTGTTAAGAATATATGGAGTAGAAGGGAAGTTGTTGAATGCTGTGAAGAGTATGTACGATCGTGCAAGGCTGCAGTGCATGTGGATGGTGAACTAAGTGAATTTTTCTCTTTGAAAGTTGGGTTGAAGCAGGGATGTGTCATGTTTCCATGGTTCTTCAATCTGTACATGGATGGGGTAATAAAAAGAGGTACAAGGTAGGGTAGTGGATCTTGGAGTGGCCCTGGTGAGAGAGGATAGTGTTTGGAAACTTCCTGTACTGTTGTTTGCAGATGACACTGTGTTGTTGAGTGAAGATGAAGGGGAGCTGCAAGGTTTGGTGGATGAGTTTGGGAGAGTGTGTAAGAAACGGAATCTAAAGGTGAATGTAGGGAAGAGTAAAGTGATCGTCTTTGAGAGAGGTGAAGTCAGTGAATGTACAGCGAGGCTGGGTGGTGAGGAATTGGAAAATGTGATTACGTTTAAGTACTTGGGTAGTGTGATGAGTAAGGATGGAGGTTTGGAGGGTGAAGTGCTTGAAAGGGTACAGCAGGGAAGAAAGGTTGCTGGTTCTTTGAAAACAGTGATAAGAAACAGGGAAGTGAGCATGGAAGTGAAAAAGTTACTACATGACAGTATTGCGATACCAACTCTAACGTACGGAAGTGAAGCTTGGACGTTGTTGGAAGGACACAAGTCAAGAGTGAGAGCAGTGGAAATGAGTTATTTAAGAGGAGCCTGTGGAGTCACATGAAGAGACAGGATGACGAATGAGGATATAAAGGAGCGTTGTGGTGTGGATGTGGATGTGATAGGAAGCGTTATGAGGAACACAATGAGGTGGTTTGGCCATGTGGAGAGGATGGAGGGTGAAAGACTGACGAAGAGAGTGTATGTGAGTGAGATGGAGGGGGGAAGAGGGAGGGGGAGGCCGAGGATATAGATGGAGGGATGGGGTGGCGAGGTATATGAGAGAGGGGGATGTGAGTTGGGAGCAGGGCAGTGAGATGGCAGGGGACAGGGCGACTTGGAGGCGATTTGTTTGTGGCCACCCCAAACGGGATTGAGGCGTCTGGCAATAGATAGATAGACATTTTCCAATTCTTCACCATCCAACCTCACTGTACATTCACTGACTTCACCCCTCTCAAAGACCATCACTTTACTCTTCCCTACCTTCACCTTTAGATTCCGTTTCTTACACACTCTCCCAAACTCATCCACCAAGCCTTGCAGCTCCCCTTCATCTTCACTCAACAACACACTATCATCTGTAAACAACAGTACAGGGAGTTTTCAAACACTACCCTCTCTCACCAGGGCGACTCCAACATCCACTACCCTACCTTGTGCCTCTTTTATTACCCCATCCATGTACAGATTGAACAACCATGGAGACATGACTCATCCCTGTTCCAACCCAACCTTGAAAGAGAAAAATTCACTCAGTTCACCATCCACATGCACTGCAGCCTTGGCACCATCATACATATTCTTCACAGCATTCAACAACTTCCCATCTACACCATATATTCTTAATACTTTCCACAATCCTTGTCTATCCACCCTGTCATATGCTTTCTCCAAATCCATGAAAGCCGCATACAACTTCTTTCCCTTCTCTAGAAACTTTTCCACTAAAGATCTAAGAATGAATATCTGATCTACACAACCTCTTCCCTTCCTTAAGCCTCCCTGTTCTTCTCCAACAAATTCCTCTGTTCTTTCTCTAACTCTGTCAATAAGTATCCTGCCATACACTTTTCCTATTATACTAAGAAGACAAATGCCTCTATGATTACCACACATTTCTTTTTCCCCTTTTCCTTTGTACAAGGGAATAATTATTACTGACTTCCAATCCTCCGGGACTCTACCTTCCTCCCAGGCCAATCTGCACATCTTCCACATCCATTCTACTACTATCTCTCCCCTATGCTTCAGCATTTCACCACAGACTCCATCAATTCCTGAGGCTTTCCCCAATTTAACTTTCTTCATTGCTTCCACAACTTCTATCCTACTGATTTCTTCCTGTCTTCTCACCCACTCCTTCTCCCAGCCATTCCCCAGCCACCTATACTCGCATTATTTCCATCCTCTAAGTTCAAATATTCCTTAAAGTGTTCTCTCCATCTGCTCACTTCTCCCTTGTCTACTAGTAATCTACCATTTTTATCTTTCACTCCCCTGCTAACCTCACCTCCACCCTGTCTTACTCTCTTCACCTCTTTCCAGAACATTTTCTTACAGTGTCTCCACTTTACACTCAAATTCTTCCAAATTCCTCATCTACTCTCTTCTTACTCTCTCTTACTAATCTTTTCACCTCTCTCTTTCTTTCTACATATAACTCTCTCTTCCGCCTCTCAACTTCTTCCACGCCCCTATCTCTCATCCATTCATTGTATGCTTTCTTCTTTTGTGCCACAGCCTGTCTCACCTCTTCATTCCACCAAGCTGTTCCTTGCACCCCCTCTATCTTCTCTTCATCCCACACATATCACATGCTGCACATATTTCTTCTGTGAATATCAGAATAAGATGGAGAAATAGGAGAAGAGAAGAACAAGAAGAAGGAGTATTTGTAAGTAAAGTGGAAAGGTTAGAAGAGGATGAGAAAAAGGCAGAGTATAAGAGAGAAGTGGAGGAACGATTGGGCAAATATGAATTGGAGCAGATGGGGGATGTGGAAGGTGTGTGCAGGATATTCACAGAAGAAATACGTGCAGCATGTGATGAGGTGTGTGAGATGAACAGAAGACGGAGGGGGGTACAAGGAACAGCGTGGTGGAATGAAGAAGTGAGACAGGCTGTGGCACAAAAGAAGAAAGTATACAATGAATGGATGAGAAATAGGGGCATGGAAGAAGTTGAGAGGCAGAAGAGAGAGTTATATGTAGAAAGAAAGAGAGAGGTGAAAAAATTAGTAAGAGAGAGTAAGAAGAGAGTGGATGAGGAATTTGGAAGGAATTTCAGTGTAAAGTGGAGGGACTGTAAGAAAATGTTCTGGAAAGAGGTGAAAACAATAGGACAGGGTGGAAGTGAAGTTAGCAGGGGAGTGAAAGATAAAAATGGTAGATTACTAGGGGAGAAGGGAGAAAAAGTGAGCAGATGGAGAGAACACTTTAAGGAACTGTTGAACTTAGAGGATCGAAGTAATGTGAGTATAAGTGGCTGAGGAATGGCTGGGAGAAGGAGGGAGGTGAGAAGACAGGAAGAAATCAGTAGGAGAGAAGTTGTGGAAGCAATGAAAAAAGTTAAATTGGGGAAAGGCCCAGGAATTGATGGAGTGTGTGGTTAAATGCCGAAACATGGGGGAGAGATAGTAGTAGAATGGATGTGGAAAATGTGCAGATTGGCCTGGGAGGAAGGTAGAGTCCCGGAGGACTGGAAGTCAGGTATAATTATTCCCTTGTACCCTCTGGGGCTAGGGGGGTTTTCAAGAATACTCCCCCAGTATCCCTGCTTGTCGTAAAAGGTGACTAAAAGGGTTGGCGGAGGTTAGTGCCCCTCCCCGGAAAACAACTAACTAAAAAAACAAACAAGAAGCCTCGGAAGAGAACTGACCAAACGATGACGACCCAGGACCGGACAAAGGACTTGGTAATGCGTAGATGGAATGTAAGAGGAGCGAATGATGAGGTGAAAGAGAGAGAGATTGTCCAGGTGCTTGAGGGTGCGAAAGTGGATGTATGTGGAATAACTGAAACAAAATGGAGAGGAGAAAGTGTGAGAGAATGGGAGTATGGATGGGGTATATGTGCAGGAGTAGGTGAGAATGAGAGGGCAAAGGAAGGAGTATGTATAGTTGTGAGTAAATGATGGAAGAGGGGCACAAGACAGTATGGATCAGTTGGGTCAAGGATTGTGTGGGTAAAGTTGAAAGTTGGAATACAAATGTGGGCGATTGTGTGTGTGTATGCGCCAACGCAAGATCGTGCTAGAAGAGTGAGAGAAGAGTTCTGGACAAATGTGGAAATGTCATGAAAAAGTTTGGAAGGAATGAAAGAGTGTTTCTGATTGGTGATATGAATGGTAAAGTTGGGAATGTGAAGGTGGATGGAATAGTTGGTGAGTGGGGTGTGCCTGCTGAGATAGATGAGAATGGGAGTGCGTTAGTGGACATTTGTGCTGGGAGGGGGTTGGTGATAGCCAATACCCTCTTCAGGCATAAAATGATCCACAGGTATACATGGCGAGTGATGAGAAGGGTGGGTGGTGAACTGAATGAAAGGAAGGCAATGATTGATTATGTGTGTGTGGATGAAAGGATGCGAAGATGTGTAAAGGATGCAAGAGTGTATAGAGGTTGGGGGAGTGGACTTTCTGACCACTACTTGGTGGTGGTCAGAATTAGGATGCAAGTGAGATGGAGGAATAGAAGAAGGGAAAGACGAGAGGAAGGAGTAGTTGCAAGGAGAGTGGAAAGGTTACAAGAGGATGAGAAAAAGGCAGAGTATAAGAGAGAAGTGGAGGAATGATTGCGCAAATACGAATTGGAGCAGATGGGAGACGTGGAAGGTGTGTGTAAGATATTTACAGAAGAAATATGTGCAGCATGTGATGTGGTGTGTGGAAGGAAGAGAAGACGGAGGGGGGTGCAAGGAACAGCGTGGTGGACTGAAGAGGTGAAACAGGCTGTGGCACAAAAGAAGAAAGCATACAATGAATGGATGAGAAATAGGGGCGTGGAAGAAGTTGAGAGGCGGAAGAGAGAGTTATATGTGGAAAGAAAGAGAGAGGTGAAAAGATTAGTAAGAGAGAGTAAGAAGAGAGTGGATGAGGAATCTGGAAGGAATTTGAGTGTAAAGTGGAGGGACTGTAAGAAAATGTTCTGGAGAGAAGTGAAAAGAGTAAGACAGGGTGGAAGTGAAGTTAGCAGAGGAGTGAAAGATAAAAATGGTAGATTACTAGTGGAGAAGGGAGAAAAAGTGAGCAGATGGAGAGAACACTTTAGGGAATTGTTGAACATAGAGGATGGAAGTAATGTGAGTATAAGTGGCTGGGGAATGGATGGGAGAAGGAGGGAGTTGAGAAGACAGGAAGAAATCAGTAGGATAGTTGTGGAAGCAATGAAGAAAGTTAAATCGGGGAAAGTCCCAGGAATTGACGGAGTGTGTGGTGAAATGCTGAAGCATGGGGGAGAGATAGTAGTAGAATGGATGTGGAAGATGTGCAGATTGGCCTGGGAAAAATGTAGAGTCCCGGAGGACTGGAAGTCAGGTATAATTATTCCCTTGTACAAAGGAAAAGGGGAAAAAGAAGTGTGTGGTAATCATAGGGGCATTTGTCTTCTTAGTATAACAGGAAAAGTGTATGGTAGGATACTTATAGACAGAGTTAGAGAAAGAACAGAGAAATTAGTTGGAGAAGAACAGGGAGGCTTTAGGAAGGGAAGAGGTTGTGTAGATCAGATATTCATTCTTAGATCTTTAGTGGAAAAGTTTCTAGAGAAGGGAAAGAAGTTGTATGCAGCTTTCATGGATTTGGAGAAAGCATATGACAGGGTGGATAGACAAGGATTGTGGAAAGTGTTAAGAATATATGGAGTAGATGGGAAGTTGTTGAATGCTGTGAAGAGTATGTATGATGGTGCGAAGGCTGCAGTGCGTGTGGATGGTGAACTAAGTGAATTTTTCTCTTTGAAAGTTGGTTTGAAACAGGGATGTGTCATGTCTCCATGGTTGTTCAATCTGTACATGGATGGGGTAATAAAAGAGGTACAAGGTAGGGTAGTGGATGTTGGAGTGGCCCTGGTGAGAGAGGATAGTGTTTGGAAACTCCCTGTACTGTTGTTTGAAGATGATACTGTGTTGTTGAGTGAAGACGAAGGGGAGCTGCAAGGCTTGGTGGATGAGTTTGAGAGAGTGTGTAAGAAACGGAATCTAAAGGTGAATGTAGGGAAGAGTAAAGTGATGGTCTTTGAGAGAGGTGAAGTTAGTGAATGCACAGCGAGGTTGGATGGTGAGGAATTGGAAAATGTGAGTACGTTTAAGTACTTGGGTAGTGTAATGAGTAAGGATCGAGGTTTGGAGGGTGAAGTGCTTGAAAGGGTACAGCAGGGAAGAAAGGTTGCTGGTTCTTTGAAAGCAGTGATAAGAAACAGGGAAGTGAGCATGGAAGTGAAAAAGTTACTACATGACAGTATTATGATACCAACTCTAACGTACGGAAGTGAAGCTTGGACATTGTTGGAAGGACACAAGTCAAGAGTGAGAGCAGCGGAAATGAGTTATTTAAGAGGAGCCTGTGGAGTAACGTGGAGAGACAGGCTGACGAATGAGGATATAAAGGAGCGTTGTGGTGTGGATGTGGATGTGATAGGAAGCATTATGAGGAACACACTGAGGTGGTTTGGCCATGTGGAGAGGATGGAGGGTGAAAGACTGACGAAGAGAGTGTATGTGAGTGAGGTGGAGAGGGGAAGAGGGAGGGAGAGGCCGAGGATGAGATGGAGGGATGGGGTGGAAAGGTATATGAGAGAGGGGGATGTGAGTTGGGAGCAGGGCAGTGAAATGGCGGGGGACAGAGCGACTTGGAGGCGATTTGTTTGTGGCCACCCCAAACGGGATTGAGGCGTCTGGCAATAGATAGATAGATAGACAAAGGAAAAGGGGAAAAAGAAGTGTGTTGTAATCATAGGGGCATTTGTCTTCTTAGTATAAGAGGAAAAGTGTATGGTAAGATACTTATTGACAGAGTTAGAGAAAGAACAGAGAAATTAGTTGGAGAAGAACAGGGAGGCCTTAGGAAGGGAAGAGGTTGTGTAGATCAGATATTCATTCTTAGATCTTTAGTAGAAAAGTTTCTAGAGAAGGGAAAGAAGTTGTATGAGGCTTTCATGGATTTGGAGAAAGCATATGACAGGCTCGATAGACAAGGATTGTGGAAAGTATTAAGAATATATGGTGTAGACGGGAAGTTGTTGAATGCTGTGAAGAGTATGTATGATGGTGCTAAGGCTGCAGTGCGTGTGAATGGTGAACTGAGTGAATTTTTCTCTTTGAAGGCTGGGATGAAACAGGGATGTGTCATGTCTCCATGGTTGTTCAATCTGTACATGGATGGGGTAATAAAAGAGGTACAAGGTAGGGTAGTGGATATCGGAGTGGCCCTGGTGAGAGAGGGTAGTGTTTGGAAACTCCCTGTACTGTTCTTTGCAGATGATAATGTGTTGTTGAATGAAGACGAAGGAGAGCTGCAAGACTTGGTGGATGAGTTTGGGAGAGTGTGTAAGAAATGGAATCTAATGGTGAATGTAGGGAAGAGTATAGTGATGGTCTTTGAGAGAGGTGAAGTCAGTGCATGTAGAGCGAGAGTGGATGGTGAGGAATTGGAAAATGTGATTACGTTTAAGTACTTGGGTTGTGTGATGAGTAAGGATGGACGTTTGGAGGGTGAAGTGCTTGAAAGGATACAGCAGGGAAGAAAGGTTGCTGGTTCCTTGAAAGCAGTGATAAGAAACAGGGAAGTGAGCATGGAACTGAAAAAGTTATACATGACAGTATTGTGATACCAACTCTAACGTATGGAAGTGAAGCTTGGACGTTACTGAAAGGACACAAGTCAAGAGTGAGAGCAGTGGAAATGAGTTATTTAAGAGGAGCCTGTGGAGTCACATGGAGAGACAGGCTGACAAATGAGGATATAAAGAAGCGTTGTGGTGTGGATGTGGATGTGATAGGAAGCGTTAAGAAGAATACACTGAGGTGGGTTTGGCCATGTGGAGAGGATGGAGGGTGAAAGACTGACGAAGAGAGTGTATGTGAGTGAGGTGGAGGGGGGAAGAGGGAGGTGGAGGAGGGAAGAGGGAGGGGGAGGCCGAGGATGAGATGGAGGGATGGGGTGGAGAGGTATATGAGAGAGGGGAGTGTGAGTTGGGAGCAAGGCAGTGAAATGGCTGGGTACAGGGCGACGTGGAGTCGATTTGTTTGTGAACACCCAGAACGGGATTCAGGCATCTGGCAATAGATAGATAGATAGATAGATACAAAATATAATAAATCTATATAATATGTATCAATGGTAGGCCACATTTTTTTGCCTTTTATTTACTTATGTTTCTTTCAGTAGGTATAGTAGGTAACAATGTCAAAGAACATTTGTTACATTATACAGTAAATAGCTTTTTCCTGTACCTTCAGCTCTAAGCTTCATTAAAGTGACACTGACATGTATATGATGTTTTTTTTTTTTTTTTTCAAAATAAGTATATAATGACATTACTGGTACACAACATAACCACCCACAATGACTAATATTATCAAAACAGTATATAGCGTATTGCTATATCACAGAGTTTTGTTAACCTTTCCTTCTTCTACCTTTTTCTTATCCAACGTAGCGGGAGCACCGCTACATGTTGTACCAAGTAGCGAAACCAGTAACGCCACTACTTTTTTGAGCTAGTAACGGGAATGGGAGCACCGCTACTTTTTTATTAGTAGCATTCCCAGCATTGAACTGGTGTATGCAGTGGTCAAATGTTTACACTTATCCCGTTGCTGACTCACCTCTTGTGAACACCTCCCAACTCCTTAAAAGATGCCTGCGCTGAGAACAGACTTGCCATGCCGCTGGGGTGAGTTCACAGCATTAGGAGCACTTCACAACTATGCTGGTCCCTGACCAGTGTAGTTGCAAAATTGTGTGAGAGAATCCTGAAAGACAGATGGATAAAATATCTGAAGGAGACGAACATATTGGCTGAGAGCCAGTTTGGATTCAGAAGTGGAAGGTCATGTGTTTCCAACTTGTTGAGCTTTTACTCAAAAGTGTTTGATGTGTTACAGGAGAGAGACAGCTGGGTGGATTGTGTGTATCTAGATCTGGAGAAAGCCTTTGACAAGGTACCCCACAAGCAACTAATGTGGAAATTGGAACATATAGGAGAACTGAAGGGAAACGTCCTGGAGTGAATGTGTGACTTCTTAAGAGACAGACAAATGAGGACAGTAATAAAGGACAAGCTGTCTGGATGGAGGGAAGTAACAAGTGGAGTCCCACAGGGCTCGGTGTTAGCGCCAGTAATGTTCCTGATTTATGTAAATGATATGGTAAATGGAGTGAACAGTTACGCAAGTCTGTTTGCTGGTGATGCAAAGATCTTGAGGAGAGTACACGTAGAGGAAGACTGTAAAATGCTGCAGGAAGACCTGAACACGATCCAAGATTGGAGCTAGATGTGGGAAATGAAATTTAAAGCAAAAAAATGTAAGATACTGGAAATGGGTAAGGGTAGCAAGAGGTCATCACTGAATTATATGGTATGTAATGAACCAATAAAAAAAGTGAGAGAAGAGAAAGATTTGGGAGTGCTGGTCCAGGATACTTTGTCACCGGAAAAACACAATAACAAGATAGTTAGAGAGGCGTACAATCTGTTGACTAACATACGAGTGGCATTCCATTACATGGATGAGGAAATGATGAAAAAATTGATAGTGGCCATGATCCGCCCCAGGCTGGAATATGTGACAGTAGTGTGGTCCCCACACAAGAAGAAAGACATAAATAAGATTGAGAGAATACAAAGAACAGCAACCAAGATGGTCCCCAGCCTGGCATATCTGTCTGATGGAGAAAGGCTGGAAAAGCTGGACCTGCCTACACTAAAAGAAAGGAGAGAAAGGGGACATGATTGCAGTGTTCAGGGCCATGATAGGAAGAGATAAAATTGATAAAAATTATCTGTTTGTATGGGATGGGAAAGTAACAAGAGGACATGGAATGAAACTGAAACAACCAAGTTGTTTGAAGGATATCAAGAAATATAGCTTTCCATATAGATGCATAGACCTGTGGAACACCCTGGACAAAGAGATCGTCCAGTCTAAAAACTTAAACGAGTTCAAAGCAAAATTTGACTTAACGAGAAAAAGAGACGGGACCCCAAGAGCATAGCTCATTTCCTGTATATCACAACTAGGTAAATACAAGGTTGATAAATAACTCTTATGGTCGTTCACAAATTTGTGAATGGTTCACTGGCTTGCAAATTCACCAGGCCCCTTGTGAATGTTCCCAGCTACTGATAAATACTGGCCCTGGTTTTGCCATGGCTATTTTTTTATAGTGAGTTTTCATTTCTTTGGATCAATTTTTAAATAACCATTTTTGTCAGAAATACTTTTTTTTGCCATGGGAATGGGGGAGGGGGTTGAAAACAGCAAGATAAGGCATTTCCAATAAAAATGATCATTTAAAAAATTGAAACATGAAAATGTTTCATTTGAACCAATAATAAATCAAACATAAAAACACAGGTGAGGTAAAAAAAAAAAAATCCCAAATTCTATCTATCTGTCTATTGCCAGATGCCTCAATCCCGTAAGGGGTGGCCACAAACAAATAGCTTCCATGTTGCCCTGTCCCCTGCCATTTCATTGCCCTGCTCCCACCTCACACACCCCTCTCTCATATACCTCCCCACTCCATCCCTCCATCTCATCCTTGGCATCCCCCTCCCTCCCCCCCTCCACCTCACTCACATACACTCTCCTCATCAGTCTCCCACTCTCCATCCTCTCCACATGGCCAAACCAGCTTAATGTGTTTCTCCTAACACTTCCTGTCACATCCACATCCACACCACAACGCTCCTTTACTTCCTCATTTGTCAGTCTTTCTCTCCATGTGACTCCACCGGCTCCTCCCAAATTATTTATGTGTATTAATTATGGCGTCTGGCAATAGATAGATAGATATATGCCAAACCTATCCACAACGGACAAATAAGGTCCCGTGTGGAGTATGATACACAAGCGCCATCCCCCTAAAAATCAAGGTACAGTAATTCCTCATTTATCCGGACATAATACCATTGAGCCAAAGGCATGTCCGGGTAGTGGCAACATCTGGATAATGAACACTATTCCCCTACCATACCCAGACCCTACCTATACCCACTTCCAACCTATACTTAACCTATTTGTACAGTACCTGTGCTTAATTTAGCAGTGTTATCCGGTCATTCAGGCATATTTAGACATCAAAACACACATAGGCATATCAAAAGTAATGGTAAACACCAAGAAAACCATGCAGAGAAACCAATGATAACCAAAAAACACCCTACCCATACACTACTGTATGTTCAATACCCCTCCTTATTCTAGCACTGTTTTCCAGTCATTCTGGCATATTTTGACATCAAAACATACACAGCATTATCCAAAATAGTTTTCAACATGAAGAAAACATGCAAAAAAAAGAAAAAACACTGAAAACCAAAAACCACCCTACGGTACCTAAACACTACTGTATGTACAGTACCCCTCCTTATTTTGGCAGTGTTTTCCAGTCATTCTGGCATACTTTGACATCAAAACATACATAGCAATATCCAAAATAATTTCCAACACCAAGAAAACCATGCAAAAAAAAAAAAAAAAAAATGAAAACAAAAAAAACACTACTGTATGTACAGTACCCCTCCTATTTTTGGCACTGTTTTCGGGTCACTCTGCCAAATTGTGACCTCAAAACACACATAAGAATATCTTAAATAAATTTTAGCACTAAGGAAACTATGAAAGAAACCTAAAGTTACCTACCAAAAAACATTCGGATGGGGTACTTAACCACCCAGTGCGCTGCCGCCAGGCTTCGTAACTCGCCACCTCCAGCAGGTTGTACCGTGTGGTGTAGCGGCAAACACTAGCGCCTAACAAAGGTCTAGAACCTCCTCCTCGTCATCCTCAACCTGATGGAGCTGGGTGATGAGTGGTGATGTGCAGTGCAGTGATGGTGGCCTACCCATCTCAGGAGACTCCGAAGACAGCTGCAAACTTATGTCCAACGGAGACTCAACAGCCGTCGACATGCTCGGTTGCGGGTCCGAAGGTGAAGGCAGGAAACGAGCTGGTGGTGGTGGTGGCGACAATGGGCTGGCACTCGTGGGGGTAGCAGGCTTGAAGAATGAGTCGATCTTGGTCTGACGATACAACTGTCAATGCTGCCGGAGGATGACAGCATCCTGGACTCCCTGCAGCTCATCGCCATGTGAAGCGGCACCACCTCCCTGTCACAGTGTGGGTGCTCGGCATGCTCCAGCACCCCTCCAGGTAACCACAGATGACACTGCGATGAGGGATTGAAGGAGATGCAGAAGGTAGTGAGTCAGGGACCTCATCCATGTCCTCGTCGGCCCCGCTGTCCTCTTCTATGCCTGCAGAGGCAGCAGTGGCGATCTCATCATTAGACATGGTCTCATAACCAGGATCGCCGCTGTTGTCATCCAGCCACTCCTGCATGTCATCGACATCCACCTGCTCTCCTGTTGTTCTAACGCAGCTGTGGAAATCATCCACATCAAACCCCTCGAAGTCGTGCTCGGCTTCAATTCCCTGAAGGAGACAAGACCAACCGCTTTCGAGGGTTCTGACAGAGACTTCCATCCATGTGTTCACCCAGTTGAACACTGCAGACTTCAGGTTGTAACACTGAAGATTCTGCAACGTCTGCTCCCCACGTGTCCTCGACCGCGTCCTCATCCTCCAGTACCACCATCATTTCATTCAGGGACAGTCTCTTTGCAGCCATGATAACACCCTAGTCTATTGGTTGAATCAGAGCAGTCATATTAGGTGGCAGAAACATGCACCTAATTCGCCCGTCAAAAGCAACCAAATCCTTCTCAGACGGATGCGCAGGGGCATTGTCCAGGAGCAGGAGTGCCTTCACCTGGTCATGAGCGATTCCAAGGATCTCCGTTTGATAACGGATAACCTCCTTGACGAAATGGCTGTGGAACCAATCTCTGAAGATCTTAGCGGTAAACCAGGCCTTCACAGAATGGTACCACACAACAGGCAGGCTATCCATCAACCCACGGAGACAATGTGGTTGTTTTGCATGCCCAACAACAATAGGTTAGAGTCGGTGCGTCCCATTAGCATTGGCACAGCACAAAACAGAGACACGTTGTTCAGACAACTTCCAACCAGGCACAGTATCCTCCCTTCCCTCGGCCAGGGTGTTGGTGGGCAAGGAGCAGTAGAACAGACCAGTTTCATCACCATTATAGACTTGGCCAGGGGCAAGGCCCTCGTCCTTGATCAGGCGCTGCACTTTCTGGCAAAACAGGACTGCTTCCTCCACTGCCGTGTCCAAGGCCTCGCCATGTGCCTTACAGCCAGGAAATCCATGGCAAAGCGTGGAACAAAAGAGCCATCCCTCGGACGCCTCGAAGTCTTGCATGTTGTGCAGGCATGCAAACTTCTCAGCAGCAGCCTTCACCTCAGCCCCACGCACTGGTAACCCGGCACCACATTGCTGACGAAACCACATCAGTGTCGACTCGTCAATAATGGCGTGCCGGGCCTAGGCCATTAGCTTCCTGTCGCCGTGATGTTTGCTTTCGGCAAAGTCCTGTCCGTACTGCATAAGCCTCTCGTGTGACTTCTTGATATCGAACAATGTTGAATGGGTTAGATCATATTTGTGAAGGATGCATCCTGTGTTCCAGCCTCCGTCAACTTTGCCCAATATCTCGTGTTTCTTCTCCAGACTCAGAACCTTCCTCTTCCGCTTCTCAGGCGGTGATGGGGCCATCACCACACACATGAGAATACAACAGAGCAGGGCCACAAGCTGAAGAAGGCAGGGTACCACCACAAACACAACCACAATCACAGCCATTGTTGCAAGTGCTACCACTCATGAGGAGCAGAAAGGGCAGGAACTGAGGTGTGGGCTTCTGTTCGTCAGCAAGCAGTACAGTGCTACCATATCACACAGAGGAAGCAACACGGGCAAACTAACATCTGCATATAAGCTTCACTTCTGTTTGCCCAGGCAATGGTTAGTACCTGATGGCAACATCAGCTGACCAGTACATCACCACCTCAGCCAGTGTATGACTAATGCAGCCCGTCAGGCGACTCTGACCATTTGGTAGGGAAGTGGACAGGTGCGTGTGGTGGGGGGTTTCTGCACTAATCCCAGAGGCCAAGGGACTCCCACCATTCAGTGTAGAGGCAAACAGGTGGTTTTACCATACATGTACTGGTGGCTTGTGGTCTGTGTTAGATGCGTGGTGGCCACCAGTACCCCCCAGCCAGGAACAATGCTCGCCTCCTCCGTTCAAAAACAACCATAGAATTTCTTGAAGATATGATCAACGTGTTTCCCAGGCAAAATTACATAGGTTATCTTTACCTAACCTTACCAAAACTAACCCATACCAAAGGGAAGTGTATCGTACAGTATTGTATTATACATACACAAATACAGTACTGTACTGTGTACAGTACAGTACTATCATATGCTATGGTACATAAATTAGTGCACTAATATTGTAATCATACCATGGGAAGGAATCTCTCTCTCTCTCTCTCTCTCTCTCTCTCTTTTTTGTGTGTTTGTCTCCCAGTGGCTGCGCAAATTTCGACCTTCGGTAAAGAGGCGGATGGGTGCTGTCACTGAACATGTATTGGTGGTTTGTGGTCTGTGTTACACGTGCAGTGGCCACCTGTAGCCCTCAGCCAGGAACTACGCTCGCCTTGTCCTTTAAAAAAAAAAAAAAACATAGGATTTTCTCGAAGATATGCTCAATGTGTTTCCCAGGCAAAATTACACAGGTTATCTTTATTATAGGTTACCGTATCTTTAATTATTCCCTTGTACATAGGGAAAGTGGAAAAAGAAGTGTGTGGTAATCATAGGGGCATTTGTCTTCTTAGTGTAATAGGAAAAGTGTATGGTAGGATACTTATTGACAGAGTCAGGGAAAGAACAGAGGAATTAGTTTGAGAAGAACAGGGAGGCTTTAGGAAGGGAAGAGGTTGTGTAGATCAGATATTCATTCTTAGATCTTTAGTGGAAAAGTTTCTAGAGAAGTGAAAGAAGTTGTATGTGGCTTTCATGGATTTGGAGAAAGCATATGACAGGGTGGATAAACAAGGATTGTGGAAAGTATGAAGAATATATGGTGTAGATGGGAAGTTGTTGAATGCTGTGAAGAGTATGTATGATGGTGCTAAGGCTGAAGTGCGTGTGGATGGTGAACTGAGTGAATTTTTCTCTTTGAAGGCTGTATTGAAACAGGGATGTGTCATGTCTCCATGGTTGTTCAATCTGTACATGGATGGGGTAATAAAAGAGGTACAAGGTAGGGTAGTGGATGCTGGAGTAGCCCTGGTGAGAGAGGGTGGTGTTTGGAAACTCCCTGTACTGTTGTTTGCAGATGATACTGTGTTGTTGAGCGAAGACGAAGGAGAGCTGCAAGGCTTGGTGGATGAGTTTGGGAGAGTGTGTAACAAGCGGAATCTAAAGGTGAATGCAGGGAAGAGTAAAGTGATGGTCTTTGAGAGAGGTGAAGTCAGTGAATGTACAGTGAGGTTGGATGGTGAGGAATTGGAAAATGTGAGTAGGTTTAAGTACTTGGGTAGTGTGATGAGTAAGGATGGAAGTTTGGAGGGTGAAGTGCTTGAAAGGGTGCAACAAGAAAGAAAGGTTGTTGGTTCCTTGAAAGCAGTGATAAGAAACAGTGAAGTGAGCATGGAAGTGAAAAAGTTACTACATGACAGTACTGTGATACCAACTCTAACGTATGGAAGTGAAGCTTGGATATTGCTGGAAGGACACAAATCAAGAGTGAGAGCAGTGGAAATGAGTTATTTAAGAGGAGCCTGTGGAGTCACATGGAGAGACAGGCTGACAAATGAGGATATAAAGGAGCGTTGTGGTGTGGATGTAATAGGCAGCATTAGGAAGAACACACTGAGGTGGTTTGGCCATGTGGAGAGGATGGAGGGTGAGAGACTGATGAGGAGAGTGTATGTGAGTGAGGTGGAGGGGGGGAGAGGGAGAAGGAGGCCAAGGATGAGATGGAGGGATGGGGTGGTGAGGTATATGAGAGAGGGGTGTGTGAGTTGGGACCAGGGCAGTGAAATGGTGGGGGACAGGGTGACATGGAGGTGATTTGTTTGTGGCCACCCTGTACAGGATTGAGGCATCTGGCAATAGACAGATAGATCTTTACCTGACCTTACCATACCTAACCTATCCCAATAGGGCTGCTTGGCTAAAGTGGTTAACTGTGGTATTGAAATGAATACCCATACCGAATGGAAATGTAATGTACAGCACTGTACATACACACATACAGTATAGGCAGCCCTCAACATTTGCAGATTCAACTTTTGTGGGCCTCACAGATTCACGGATTGCCCCTCTGTGGAGCCAAGATTCCGTTCACAGCCGCAAAGTGTAGCAATGCAGATGCTCGTGGGTCATTTCGCGCCAAACCAGGCCTGCACCAAACCACCGCGCTCCTGCGCTCCTCTGTCTCTCCCTCAGTCTGTGTCCTGCCACTGTCGGGGTCGCTTCACTGCCTTTACGCTGCCACACCAAACCTCTCGTAATTTTGTTATTGTACCCCAATACTTGTGCTCTCACGTGTTCAAAGGTAACAAGTGCATTGCTGTGCTGTTAGATGAGTGAATTAGCAACCGATTGTGAGAGTCTGTGGAAGTCACCAAGTACATATTTACCCTGACTTAGTACAACCATACCCAATCAGAACTTATTTGTTCTTAATTAAACTTTTTATACAGTTGGTCTGTTACTATTTATGATATTTTATGCTGCTTTCAGATCCCAGATATGGTTTACTAGGTACCGTAAACTGGGATGAATTCGGACATGGGGCGAATTCGGACATTATTGTAATAAAAAGTTATTTAAATTAATTAAAAATTAATGAATAAACGTATTAGAAATCTGTTTGTGCTCAATTCTTTGTTATTCTTTACTGTACTTTGTGTATAGAGATCTTTAATATATCATGTGGCACATACCTAATATATACTAAAAAGCAAACATATGTAAAAAGAATGAAATTCGTAACAATGGCAAACTTTCTTTGGCAGAAGTATTGATGAATAGGTGCAGGAAAGTCTTCCGTGCTCAGACGTACTTTCATGAGTAGTGTAAAAGTGCAAAGTAAGTAATTGGCATTATCTCCTCAATTAATCTCATAATTGGACATTTAATTAATTTTTTAAAATTTTTATGCAAATTGGAGTCAATTCGGACATTGGGGTCAATTCGGACAGGGGGAGTATGGACAAAAAAATAACTTTTTTTACAACATACTTTTGCCTACAATTTGCCAGATGTGGATATTGTGTGTAATTGGGTTCATATGTGTCATTTACAGGTATATTTTTGAGCTGTTATGGTACTACCTGTTTAAGCAAGGACACCCAATGACTCGAACATATAAGAAAGGAACTGGTGGAGATCGAGGACCTTATCATTGTGAAAAAGATATGGGGAAATTCCAGCAAGCCTGTGCATATATTTCAAGTGGAAAATTAAGTGTAAGACAAGCTGCAGTTAAGTATGGATTTGCTAAAAGCACTCTGAATGATGCTGTCACGAGGAAGCATCCTAAAAAGCAAGGTGGACAAACTTCTCTTACTGCAGATGTTGAAGATATAATTGTTAAGCGTCTAAGAACTATTTCAGACTGGGTATTTCCATTTGATACTTTTGAGCTACGTATCTTCATTAAAACCTATCTAGACAGACGTGGCATAACAATTAGGAGGTTTAAAAACAATCTCCCAGGCTACGATTGGGCACGCAGTTTCCTGAAGCATCACAAAAATGAAATTTCTCAACGCTTGTCAAAATGTAAAAGTGTCCCGAGCTTCAGTCACCCCTGAAATTATCAGCTCTTACTTCAAAAACCTCGAAAAGACAGTGAGGGATGTACCACCCGAGAATATAAGAAATTACGATGAAACTAGCCTCTCGGATGACCCAGGGCGAAAGAAGGTAATTGTCCGTAGAGGAGGTAAGTATCCCGAGAGGGTAATGAATTCAACCAAGGCATCCACATCAATTATGTTTGCATGCACTGCATCAGGAAATCTTTTACCCCCCTATGTAGTCTACAAGTCCAAACATCTGTACGACACCTGGACAGAAGGCGGTCCTCCAAATGCACGTTATAACAGGACTGACAGCGGCTGGTTTGATGGAACCACATTTGAAGATTGGTTCTTCAAAATTATTATCCCCTACACAAAACGACTGATGGGAAAGAAAGTTATCATTGGAGACAATCTTGCCAGCCACATAAGTGTAGCTGTTGTCTCAGCCTGTGAGGAAAATAATATAGATTTTGTGCTTCTGCAACCTCTTTAGGTAGAAAATATCCTTCACTCCCCAAAGCCGAGTTCCCAAAGCAGCTACCAAGACTTATGGAAAGACTTCAAAAAAATATCAAGCAGAATATTTGGAGTGGATTTAGAAAGTGTGGAATTTTCCCTCTGAATGCAAAAGCAGTTTTATCTCGTGTCCCAGATGCCGGCAGAGATAGAAATAAACCACCAGAACAGTCAAATGGGTCTAGAAACACTACAGTTGGGCCTGCAGTTAACCCTCCAAGCCACCAGGATGATGCTGGTGACACCCCTTGCAGTAGTTCCACACCCAACATTTCAGCAGGGACAGCTCTTGACGAGTCTCTATTAAAACTCCTGTCCTCATTTAGATATGGCACATCCACTTCTACACCAACCCATGGCAAGAAAAGGAAGATAACTGTTGCTCCTGGAAAAAGTGTTAAAGCTAGAAGACTTACAGGGGGTGCTGATGTTGGATCTTAAATTGACAGTAATAACAATTCAGATCCAAATGAACCTGCAACAATATCCGAGAATCTGCCATCAACTTCAAGAGCTCCCACTTCAGGAACAAGTGCTGGAAGACCTCAACAGAAGAGAAAAAAGACAGCAAATTCTAAGCAGCCTGTAAAACTTCTAGCGAAATCAACACAGAACATACCAACACAGTCATCACATATCCATGAGGAACATGAGCTAATAGAGAGAGAGCTAATAGCTGAATCAACAGTAACAGAAAATGAGACCACAGAAGTGGACAGTAAAGGGGACACGGAAAGTGAGAGACAGGGAGCCAGTGAAGCAAAAGAAGCGGCAGCAGATGTAACAGAGATTGCAGGATCAGCAGATGAGGAAGAAGGTGACCGAAGAGAGGAAGAGGTCCGCAAACCAAACCTTCATGAGTGGGTTATAGTACAAGTGTGTGATGAGAGGAAGAAGAAGAAAAAATATTATATGGCAGTAATCATTGCCGTCTCCCCTACCCTTAAAGTTCGCTTTTTAAAGCATGTTTCTGGGACCACAAATGTCTTTGTAAATTCAAATGTTCCTGGTGATGACAATTGTGAAATAGATGATTCTGATATTGTGATGTATGTAGATGAACCAAAACTAGACAAGAGAGAACGAATGATATTTGATGTGAATGTCAAATGCTGGCCACAGTAGAATGAGATGAGTAAGAGTTAGGGAGATAGGGGTGATAATGGTGGAAGGAAGTGTTTGATGAGAGAGAGAGAGAGAGAGAGGGTGGAAGGGATAAGAGAGGGAGTGAGAGGGTTCAAGGGAAGGATAGATTAGAGAGAGGATGGGTTTGAAGCGTTGATAAACATTCTTTGTTAATTTCGAGGAGAACATGAATTATGATTCTCTTTATGTGCTAATATCTGTGCTCAAGGCAGAGCTGGGTGAAAAACTTGTTAGCATTTTAGTTGTGATTTTGAAAGTGCCTAGATTAATTTAAATAAGTTCCTCGTAATATGGGTCTTAAATTGCTGATATTAACATTAACTAATAAGTAAAATGTACCTTTATAATATGATAATATTGTTAAGTAAAACTTAAAACAAGCAAGAAAATGGTAAAGCCAAATAATCATATTCTTAGTCAGAAATGATTGTTAAGTAAATACAGGACTAAGGTTTGTAGCGAGATTTATATTATCTACAGGTGTTCTTTTTTATTTAAACCAAAGAAAAACTTAATGGCTATTGTGTTCATATATTATTAGAGTCATTAGGTTATTTTGTCAGGGAGTGACATTATTTTTGTACTGGAAGAAGACCACTTTTTTAAAAGCCCCAAAATGTCCGAAATGGCCCCACATGCGGCCGAGACTAAACTGGGACCCCAGGGTAGTCATCTGCATTCATTTTCTATTTATGTACGAATTTATACAGTGTGTCCGAATTCACCAAGGTTTGAGTACAAATTCGGACACCCATTACTATATTTGCTATAATTATATGAAACATTTAACATTTTTGACTGCTATGATTCGATACCCTAGTGGACCAGCCCCACATACAATACTTAAGATCTTGGACTGAACTAAAAACTTGATTACATGGTACAAAAAAACAAAAAAAACGTCCGAATTCACCCCAGTTTACGGTACAGTTTGTGCACACTTGCACACGGGGTGATTTGCAGCTGTAGAGGCATTTAGAGGAGAGCACACCAAACATTCGCGGAAATTCCACATCCACACACACTTTATCTGACGCAGAAAAAGTGCCTTACCAAACCAGTTCTTCTTCCTGATAGTCTGTGACGGTATACATATTTTTCTGATTATTTCTGGGGTGGTACATAAATGTTTATGCAAAATCTGTTTCTCCACTGGTTTTAGCTATGTTCTGCTGTGTCAACTAGTTTGATTTGTTGACTGTAATAGCGGAAGTGACTGTCCTAACCTAAGTGTTAACGAAACCTAACCTAATCTAGCTTAGCTGTACCCAATACTTTAATTTAATCTAACCTAACCTAACCTACCTTAACTGTACCTAATAATTTAATTTAATCTGACCTAACCTAACCTACCTTAACTGTACCTAATAATTTAATTTAATCTAACCTAACCTAACCTACCTTAACTGTACCCCATAATTTAATTTAATCTAACCTACCTTAACTGTACCTAATAATTTAATTTAATCTGACCTAACCTAACCTACCTTAACTGTACCTAATAATTTAATCTAACCTAACCTAACCTCCAGTTGGAAAGCTGGGAAACAAAAACCACCTTTGAGTACGGAGAGTACGACAAACAATCGTAGGTACGGCTTTAGGAAAGTGATGATAAAAACAGTGGGAACTTTTCCAGCAGGAAAAGGTAATTTACCACCCTGAAAACAGTCATAATAATACAGAAAACAAACTGGAGGAATATGAATTGAATTGGTAAGGTCCTTCTACTGGTTCAAGTAAAGCGGAGGCTACGTTTAACTGGATAATTACTACACCACACAAAAATTGACAAGAGCTTAAAAAGTCTTTGAAAAGGAATGAAACATTAAAACCAAAATGATCCAAACAAGCATACAAGGTAATTCTTTAGCAAACAGGCAAGGCAACTCCACCTGTATTATAACAAACTCACAATCTGAAGGTAAGTAATTTTGGTACATATGCAACCCAGATGGTTAACTGTTGAATTGTGACTGCATGAGGTGATTGGAAAAAGACAAAATACAGTATTCCTTACTTTGAGTAGTTAAGGAAGCAGCCAGGTCACCCACGGCAATGTTTACCGACAGTCTCTCCAACTGCCTGCACTGTTTACCAACCATCGTTCCAACTGGAAGCGTCAGTGGGTCCCGTGTCAAAGCGATGGCAAACTTGGTACATTTTTACAAATTGCCAATACACCCCCCAGGTTGTGCAGTAACTTTTTCTGGAGCTAACCTAACCTAACCTAACCTGCTGCAGCGGAATACTTACCTTAGAGTTATGTATCCCGCTATGCGTTTATGCTGGTAACATCCCTGAACCGCATATTGGCAACTTGTCAAATAATACTGCAAACTTAATAATTGAACCCAACTTAACCTAATCTAACCTCACCCCACTTACGTAAGTTACGTTTACCAGCCAGCTCTCAAATCTAAAAATGCACATCATGAATGTTAAATATGGCCGGCTACTGGCACACGGCGAAATATTTACACTTTCTAAAGCCTCACTTATAGCTTTTAGAGGCAGGTTTATAAAAATCAGTAGCTGCGGTAATCCAGGTATAATAAGTAACCTGTGAAACATTCCATAGAAAATATGGAATAGCCGCGCCCGTTTGGTAAAGAATTAATGGGATCTGTATACATTTATAATTTAGCTTATCAGACATGGCTAACACAGTAACTTACTGGTGGTGTGTATCCTTGAATGACGCTGTGAACACCTTCCACACGATCGCCCTGACGGGGAAATGATCAAGTACACCTGGTTTCGGGACAAGTCGCCGTCAAGTCAAGTCGCCGTCACAACAATAACAAGACAAGTCGCCGTCAGGACTTTTCGCCGTCAGGACGATTCCCCGTCATTTATGTACATACCAGTTTATTTAGCAAGTACACTAGTCTTGTAATTATAAGAGTTTTAAAAGTGATGGTGGTTTATTGTTTTTATAATAAATGTAAAATATGGCATCAAATAGTGGGCATTAACTGAAAAAATATAAATATACTGAAACGCCAATCAGGCGATGTACGATCTTTTAATTCATCGTTTAACATAGGGCTACATACGAGACATTGGCATTTATATAATTGCCTAATGACCTTAAGTGAACGATCGACATACTTTAGAGTTATACGAATAATCCTCATATTACGTCTATATAAATATGTAAGTTTGAGATTCTCAGTCTACTGTATGCAATAATTACAATAAGCTTCACAAGATGTCACCGCTTGCGCAGATTAGAGCCTGAGCTTGGACCACCTGAAATATAATCAACGGCAGGGGGAAGTGTTGGAAATTATCTTCGTATCTGAACAGTTCGTTGACAAATTGAAAGAACACCGATGTGGGACTTATTAGTGTGTATTGACGTTTCGGCCTGTGGCTTCCTCAGAACACAATTGCTGAATATACACCACATTAATTTTCCTATATATACTCGTATAGCAGAAGGCAGTGGAAGTTTGAGGGGGGGGGGAGGTATTGGCTGGGGGCGGTATTGAGGCAGATGGGGTAAGGAAGGTGAGGTCACAGGGGAAGGGAATTACAGATCACGGCACAAAGACGGAGGGAAAGGAAAGAAACAAGGGACAGGTGAAATGGGGAGTCCTTCAGGAGTGGGAATGTTGGGTAAGGAAATAGAGATCACAGGGGGAAAGAGATTGCCGATCCCAGCACAGGTGTGTGTGTGTGTGTGTGTGTGTGTGTGTGTGTGATTTGTATTTAAATGTGTGTGTGTGTATATATGTTCTTACCTTACCTAATTGTATCTTTACAGGAATGAGTCAAGCTCGTACTGTCCTGTGTCTTAAACCATATTTATCGTACAGATCCCTAAATTTGTGTGTGTGTGTGTGTGTGTGTGTGTGTGTGTGTGTGTGTGTGTGTGTGAGAGAGAGAGAGAGAGAGAGAGAGAGAGAGAGAGAGAGAGAGAGATTTGTATCTGAATGTGTGTGTGTGTGAAGCTGGGTGAAGAGAGGGGATGGGGATGGATGGGAAAGAGGGGTGCTGTTTTGAGTTTAGGGAGGGTGGTGTGAGGAAAATTTCCTATTGACAATATCTTGACCACAGAATTCGATAGGTGATAAGATCCGTTGTTCTGTTCATTGGTACTGGAATATACTATAACAGCTTTCTAAAGACATCTGCGTCTTTTTAAGTCTGCTTCCTTGTGCAAAATTTTTGCATTATGCTAATTCATTACATGACCTGTATTAAATATGTGTTACACAAGCGTTGTTGGTGTTGTACCTGTTCATTGCTTACATATATATTTTTTATTCTTGTAATGCTAGGTGAAATTAGCCTCAACTTCTCGTTCCTATTTCACCTAACGTGTAGCGGGGTCCTCTTTCGAGACCGGAGCTAGTGCAATAAAGAGAGGCAGGACACAAAAACTCTAGGCAATAACCTTTACACGTATATTACCACAATCAGACACAGGACAAATCAGCAGATATTACATCACAATATATAGCAATATAAAACCTTATCTAGGATATGTGTATCTCGCAGGATACTTGCTTCTCTGATAGTAATGACAACACAATCAATCCTAGTGTATCAAAAGTGCGATAAATATAGGCGCGCGCGGGGGCGCGGGAGAGGTGTTGAATCTCACGAGGAGATAGGGGAGGTGCGGGGAGTGGCTTTTGACGGCTAGGGGAAAGTTATGGTAATACTGGAGAGCGGCAGATATTAGCCGTGAAGTTTACATGGTTTCCACTAGCCAAGGGACTTTGGTAATTGATTTTATTCTTGATTCACACTTACTCGGGATATTGGAGTGAGAGAGGGTGATAAACAAGATTTATGGGTAGCGTGGGGGAGGGAGAGAATACCATTAATACTCCCTTTCACAATATTCCTTCACAGTAATGGGGGTATGTCTTTATAGGGAAATCTCCAGGCGTCACAGGCTTATTAATTGTATAACAGGGATGTCACCCTCGTCCTTTAACTTCTCACTGTGATCTTATTTACCCCGATATTCACTATATGAAATCACTGCACAATACTTACATTAGCGGAAATCACACTTAACCTAAATCACTCGTACTACAGTATCACACGTGTTCATCAGGGGGATAGGCAGGAACATGTCGTCGGCGATCCTGCCGGGCTAGGGGCACCACCGATGCGAGGCGTGCCAAGAGGGCACGGGATAACTCGTAAGGGCGCCCTCTCGCGTCCTGGGCTTCCCGTGACTTCCGGGCTTGGCTCAGGCGTGTGGCCCTCGGGACTGGGGCCGAATAGCTCCAGGAACCTCTGTGATAAGTCCCGGCCGGTCGTGAGGGCCTCACGGCGTTGTGGGGGCGTAGGGAGGTCGCGCCCGGGCGTCCTGGGGAGAACCGAGAGAGACTGTGGACTGCGGTCTCCAGCGTCTAGGGGCGCCGACAGGGGAGGGCTGCTGCAGCGACTTCCACTGGGGTCCGTCAGGTGCGTCTGCTCTAGAGCCAGGCGTAGGGAACAGAGACCAGGGGAGGCTGTGAGGCCTGTCTGGGTCACTCTGGGACAGGAAGCCTGGGCTCCAGTCTCCTGCCGTAGGGACGTCTCTCTCCTTACCTCTCTCTGCACACCCTCGGAGCGACAATAGGTTGTCTCACGAGGAAGGGAGTGACAATAGGTCGTCTCTACCACGACACTCTCGGAGCAACCATAGATCGTCTCTATTTGGAGCACTTTCGGAGCGACCATAGATCATCTCACGAGGATGGGAGAGACCATTGATCGTCTCTACCAGAGGGGCGCCATCTGGAGCGTCTTTTACAACTCCACCCCTAGCTAACTCAACAATTCCACTCCGTGAAGGTAGTGTCCTTCTCCTACGGCAGCGACGGCATGGTAGCTGCGTGACACAGGGGCGCACGGCCCGGGCTGACATATGTTGCTGTTGCCGGGAGTGGTGGTGACTGGTGGCGGCTACCCCGTGGGGTCCGTGTGGGAGTGTCGGCGCATCCTCGGGCATACTGAGCTGTGTTTGGCTTGCCCTGTCGTCGGGGGTACTATGGTATATTTCGGGGGCACTGTTCTTTAAGTCACGCATTTTAATTCTCTCTTCCAAATCACTCCCTGTTTTACCTCTGTAGACCTTATCACATACTGCACATGGAATGGAGTAACAATCTCTCTCGCCTGTGTTGCTGGTTCGTACCTTGTGTCTGACCAGATCACCCACTGTCTAAGATGTCTTAAAAGCCACCTCAGTTCCTGATTTTCTTAAAAACCGTGCAATGTTGTTGCTACTGTTATTGGACAGGATAATGCGTGTCTCATCACTGGATTTCCAGCCGTTGCCCATTCCCTGATAGCCCTGGCATGTTTTCTGGCACTGGAGAACATGTGTTTTGGGTACTTCAGTTTAGAAAATGTGCCACCTATGTACTGGAATTCATCTTTCAAATGATCCTCACTGTAAAGCCTCAAGGCTCTGAGGTGGATCCCTGTTAATACACTTTTCTTTATCCTAACGTTATGGCTGGAATAATAGTGAATAAGGTCATCCATGTGCCGGCCAATCGTCGTTCTTTGTAGCCTCGATTCGGGTGCGTAGCTGATTGATAAGGGTACGATGGCTACGTTCACATACGGCGTTCCCTTGAGGCCAGTATGGTGAGGAGTGGGAGATCTTATATCCGAAAATCCTGGTTAGCTCCTCCCAGACTTTTCTGGAGAACTCGGGGGCATTATTGGAATGGATGGCTTGTGGGATGCCAAATTAAGGGAACACGTGTTGGAGAAGGGCATCGGCGACAGCGACGGCATGATGTTCCTTAGCCGGGCAGGCTACTACGAATTTTGAATATGTGTCTACAAAAGTGATCACGTATTTATATGCAGATTTGGGGGGAAGAGGGCCTACTACATCGATCGCCAGGAGTTGCCAGGGCTTGTGGGCGGTGATATGGCCTGATGGCCCGGCGATCCGGGTGATATCTTTTCCAAGCATGCAGGCGTGGCAAGTCTGGATAATTTCCTTGGCGAGGGTGGAGGGATTTGGGGCCCAGTAAATGTGGTTGAACACCTGTAATAATTTTTTGGTGCCCAAGTGGATGCCGTTGTGGGCATGGAGGTGGCGCAGGGTGTCACGTGCCACATCGGGGGCCAAGAGGATATGCCCAGACGGGGTTAGGAGGTGGTCGCCCTGTCGGCATAGCTTAGGGAATAGGTGGGCAGGGATCCAGGGGGGCCAGAGTTGTAGGAGGCCTGGGTCTGGTTGTACCGCGTGGATGGGGAGGCGGGAGAGGGCATCTGCATTGGTGTGGAGCTTTCCGGGCCGGTATGAAATTTCATACTGAAACTCCTCTAGGGTGTCGCGCCACTTGACGAGTTGGGCGTTATGGGAGTCCGACTGGCGTAACCACTGGAGTGATTGGTGGTCAGTGATTATCGTGACTTGGGTCCTGAAAAGATAAGCCCTAAAATATTGGATGGCCCAGATTTTGCCGAGGCATTCTCGCTTGGTGGCGGCATAATTCTTTTCAGCCGGATTTAGAGTGTGACTGGCGCAGGCAATGATGTGTTCTCTGCTGGCCTGTACCTGGGCTAGGACGGCGCCTATCACGGTAAGGGACACATCGGTGTAGAGGCGAAAAGGGAGGGCATAGTTGGGGAAGGCTACAATGGGGGCAGAGACGAGCTTGTCTTTTAGCTGTTGAAATGCAGCTCGCCGGTCCTCGGTCCAGAGAAAAGGTTTCCCTTTCCATATCAAATCGTGAAGAGGCTTGGCAATCTGCGCGAATCCCTTCACGAAGTTACGGTAATAGGACGTGAGTCCCAGGAAGGCGCGGATGCCATGGACATCCTGCGGCGGCGGTATGTCCGATATGGCACGGAGCTTGTCGGGATCTGGGGAAATTCCTGCTTGGGAAATAGTATGCCCCAGGAACGAGACGGTTTTAGCGGCTAGGACACATTTAGAAGGATGTAGCTTGAGGCCTGCCTGGCGAATTCTGGTGAAAACTCGACGGAGGCGCTGCAAGTGGTCAGCCCAGGTCTGGCTAAAAACAATGACGTCGTCAAGATAAGCTAAACATATTTCCCAAGTGAGGCCACTCAAGACAGATTCCATTAGTCTGGAGAAAGTGGCAGGGGGGTTGCAGAGGCCGAATGGCAGAACATTAAATTCGTAATGTTTGCCATTACTGGTGGAAAAGGTCGTCTTGCCTTGATGGTCCAGATGGACGGGGACCTGCCAGTATCCAGACTGGAGGTCGAGGGTAAAAAACCAAGATGCCCCATAGAGGGAGTCTAGGGAATCGTCAATGAGGGGGAGGGGGGTGGCATCTTTAATGGTGACGTCGTTCACATGGCAGTAGTTGTTACAAAATCGCATCGTGCCATCTTTCTTTTTTACTAGAACGACGGGGGAGGACCATGGGCTGGTGGAGGGGGAAATAACACCTGCCTCTACCATTTCGCGCACCTGGCGGTCCTCCTCTTCTCTCTGTCGGGGGTTCTTACATCGGGATGCTTGTCGTATAGGTGGTCCTGTCATATGAATTTCATGCGACAGGTACGCGTGGTATGTCCTATATCTGCTGGTCCTGTCGCAAACAAATCCTGGAAATCCAGGAGGAGGCGGCGTAGGGTGTCTGACTACTGGTCGGAGAGATGGTCGGGGATGGGGGGTAGAGGGGTGGGGAGGTGGGAGGAGGATGGGGCACAGGGCTCGGCTTCCTCCATCTCTCCGATGATAAGCCCTTTGGGGAGGGTGAGAGGGGACGGGGCGAGATTGGCGATGCGGATGGCGGCGTGGTGGGGTGGGAGGAAGGTGGGGGACACAAGGCAGGCAGAAAGGGCTCCGGAGGGGAGGAGGGGGGAGAACAAAATGGAGGGACCTGAGGGCCTTTTAAGGGGCACCCAAGCCTCATGGTGGGAGGGGATGGTAGCAGCAATGGAGATGGTGGCAGGGAAAGAAGGAGCAGGAGTGGGGTGGAAAGGCACGGGAAGGGGAGGAGAGGGGGGAGGGGGAAGGGGGGGAAGGGGGGCACTGGGGGGAGGAAGGGGGCGAATCCTCCGGCCGGGGCTGCAGCGTGCATGTGCAAACGGTTGGGGTGGAACGGGGTGGGGGGCAGAACTGAAGTTGTCGGTGGCGACAGTCAATCGTGGCTCCGAGTTTTTGGAGCAAGTCCAGTCCTAAATACCCGTCATAACTCCGGCAGGAGGAATCAAAAATGATGAATGGGTGTTGGGTGGACACTGGCTGGTGGGTGTCGACCCGTAGGGCCCGAGTTTCCCCACGGATGGGCAGGGGGCCATCCCCGGCGTCCACAAGGTGAGTGGTAGTAGGGCGGAGTGGGCCAAACCGTGATTTGTAGCGGGAGAAATAGTGGCTGTAAAGGCAGGACCTGGCCGCTCCCGTATCGACTAGCAGTCTGGCCTTCACGCCGTTTATTTTCATCTTGTGGTATACTGGGGGGCGATACTTAGGGGTAATGGCCCCTGCCACTGTAGGTTGGTGCGGGGGCGGGCCTAAAAATCCAGCTGGCTAGGGCTTTCATTCTCCTGTTCCTGCTCCAGTTCTCCTGAATGGGGCTCGTCTATGGGCATCAGCTCGTCCCCTGGGGCCTCGCCTTCTAAGGCGGACACTTTACGCGAACCCGGGGCTGTGATTCTGCGGCGAGCAGCTTTAAGCTGGTCCCGTATGTCATGAAGGGGGCAGCGGGAGTTGCAGGCTGTGAATTCCCACGGGTTGACAAGAATTAGGTTCGGGTTTTCTCGCGGGGCGGGGCGCCGATGGGAGGGGTGTGCCCTGGGCGGGCTAGGCGCCGGGGTCGGGCTGGTGTGAGGCAGAGGTGGACGTGGTGTGCCTGGGGGAGCCGGGGGTCGGGTGGGGAATTTCTTAACAACATTGATTTGCTGTGAAGGGCAGGCGGTCAGGAGGCGTTGTATCAGCTGTATATCTCTATCCATGTCTCCTGTTGGGTCATGGATAGTGAAGTGTTGCTTAACAACACTCGGGAGCACTCTGAGCAGAGTGTTAAATGTATGCTGATCCCGGGTTTCCTCATCTGCCTCCGGGTAGGCAGCAGTAACCAGGCGTCTTGCCTGTATCAGGGTATTATCTAAATCCCTGTCGAATAAAAAACTATCCAATTGGGATAGAGCCACCACTTTCCCTAATGATGGGGTGATGGTTTGTACAGTGAACTTTGTAAAGTTCTGCCAGGTGAGTTCTGGGACGATTTTCGGTGCTATGTTCGCCGCCGTTTTACCCAATAGTGTTAGTGTGACTGCAATTTTCTGCTGGTCATTTTCAAAGCCAATATCCAGTAAGGGTTTAATTATTGCCAGATATGTGTGTATATCATACTGATCGGGGTCAAATTTGGGTAACTGAATGTGCGGTTTAGTTGCCATTGTGCCAAATATGCCTGATTACCTCTCTTTTACGCACGGGTCTAGAACCACCGCTGGCCACCAGTGTAATGCTAGGTGTAAATAGGCTCGACTCCTCGTTCCTAATACACCTAACGTGGAGCGGGGTCCTCTTTCGAGACCGGAGCTTAGTGCAATAAAGAGAGGCAGGACACAGAAACTGTAGGCAATAACCTTTACACGTATATTACCACAATCAGACACAGGACAAATCAGTAGATATTACAACATAATATATATAGCAATATAAAACCTTATCTAGGACATGTGTATCTCGCAGGATACTTGCTCATCTGATATTAATGCCAACACAATCAATCCTAGTGTATCCCCGTGGAAGGCGCGGGGAGTGAGTCCCACAAGGGGGGGGAGAAAAGGGGGAAGGTGCGAGGAGTGACTTGTGACGGCTAGGAGGGAGTTATGGTAATACTGGAGAGAGGCAAGGATTAACAATGAGAATTGCACGTTTTCCACTAGCAAAGGGACTTTGGTAACTGATTTTATTCTTGATTTACACTTACACTAGATACTGGGACGAGAGAGTGTTGTACAAGATTTACAGGCAGCGTGAGTGGGGGAATATCACTAATACTTTCTCGTATTACTTCTTTAGAGCTCACAGCAATAGGGGTGTGTCACTATGGAGGAATTTCCAGGCGGCACAGTCTTATTAATTGTATATAAGGGACGTCACTCATAAATATAGTTCACCAGATCTTGATTCACACACTCGTCCTTTATTCTCTCACTGTGGTCTTACTTGCCCCAATATTCACTCTATTGAGTCACTGCACAGTACTATACTAGGCGAAGTCACACTTAACCTAAATCACTTGCACTGTAGCATCACACATAATCATCATGGGGATAGGTGGGAACACGCCATCGGCAATCCTGCCGGGCTAGGGGCACCGTCAAGGGGAGGGGTACCAAGAGGGCACGGGACAACTCGTAAGGGCGTCCTCTCGCGTCCTGGGCTACCCGTGGCTTCCGGACTGGGCTCAGGAGTATGGGCCTCGGGACTGGGGCCGAATTGCTCCAGGAACCTCTGGTGTAAGTCTCGGCCGGAGGTGGGAGCCTTAGGTCGTCATAGGGGCGTGTGGAGATCGCGCCCGGGTGTCCTGGGGAGAATCGGGAGACTGCGGACTGCGGTCTCCAGCATCTAGGGGCGCCGACAGGGGAGGGCTGTGGCATCGACTTACACTGGGGCCGATCAGGTGCGTCTGCTCTAGAGCCAGACATAGGGAGCGGAGGCCAGGGGAGGCTGTGAGGCCTGTCTTGGCCACTCTGGGATGGGAGGCCTGGGCTCTTGTCTCCTGTCAGGGTGATGTCTCGCTCCTTGTGTCCTTCTGTGCACCTTCAGAGCGACAGTGGGCCGTCTCACGAGGGCGGGAGCGAAAATAGGCCGTCTCTACCAGGGCACCTTTGGAGTACACTTTCGGAGCGACAATAAGCCGTCTCACGAGGAGGGGAGCAACAATAGGCCGTCTCTACAGGAACATTTTTGGAGCGACAATAGGCCGTCTCATGACAGTGGGAGCGACAATAGGTCGTCTCTACCGGGACACTTTCGGAGCGACAATAGGCCGTCTCACGAGGAGGGGAGCGACAATAGGCCGTCTCACGAGAGTGGGAGCGACAATAAGTCGTCTCTACAGGGACACTTTCGGAGCGACAATAGGCCGTCTCACGAGGAGGGGAGCGACAATAGGCCATCTCTACCGGAACACTTTTGGAGCGACAATAGGCCGTCTCACGAGAGCGGGAGCGACAATAGGTCATCTCTACCGGGACACTTTCGGAGCGACAATAGGCCGTCTCACGAGGAGGGGAGCGACAATAGACCATCTCTACCGGAACACTTGCAGAGTCACAATAAGCCATCTCACGAGAGCGGGAGTGACAATAGGTCGTCTCTACCGGGACACTTTCGGAGCGACAATAGGCCGTCTCACGAGGGCGAGAGCAACAATAGGCCGTCTCTACCGGAACACTTTCGAAGTGACAATAGGCCATCTCACGAGGAGGGGCGCCACCTGGAGTGTCTAGAACAACTCCACTCCTAGCTGGTTCAACAATCCCACTCCGTGAAGGTAGTGTCCTTCTCCTACGACGGCGATGGCGTGGTGGCTGCGTGACATAGGGGCACACAGCCCGGGCTGACATATGTCGCTGTTGCCGGGAGTTGTTCCGACTGGTGGCGGCTACCCCGTGGGGTCCGTGTGGGGGTGTCGGCACGTTCCCGGGCATACTGGGCTGTATCTTGCTTGCCCCGTTGTCGGGGGCAATATGATATATTTCGGGGGCACTGTTCTGTAAGTCACGCATTTTACCATATATATATATATATATATATATATATAATATCGTAAACAGAGTAGCACAAACAATGAACAAGTGTTTACAAGTAGGCCACCAGCCAAGCAAGAAACTAAACGAAGATAACCCCAAAAGGCCTCTGCGGTGTATTTCCACTAGGGTCCTTCTTTTGGGCAGGATTAACTGGGGACAACGGGGAGTAGTTGGTCTTATTCCAAAGATAATCTTGGGTTATGGTATACGAATTTGCAATCACACGAATATAATAAGAACATTAATTTGTTTTTAATATACTTAATGCTAACACTGACTTTGAAGTGTCTAGTACAAAAATATGTCTGCTTCAAGCCAGGAAACCATTTACAACGGTGGGTGGTAACCATATAACCAAACCATACGTGCTCCCTACGTGTCAACAAGTGAGTTGGTGGAGAGTTAGTGCCCCTCCCCGTAAAACAAATAACTCAAAGTTAAATGGCCACCCATTATGGGATTATGGCGTCTAGCAGTAGATAGAAAGATAGATCTCTGACAGAGGCTGCCATATATATATATATATATATATATATATATATATATATATATATATATATAATATATATATATATATTAAAATCCATGACTTACAATGTAGTGCCCCCGAGAAGGAAACAGGTGAGGAATACCATAGTGCCCCCGACAACGAGGCAAGTGGTATACAGCCCAGTGTCCCCGGGAGCATACCGACACCCCCACCCAGACCCCACGGAGTAGCTGCCACTAGACGATGGGATACAACGCAACAATGACATATGTCAGCCTGGGCCGAGCGCCCCTATGTCACTCAGCCGTTGCGCCGTCACCATTGCAGGAGAAGGACACTACCTTCAGGGAGTGAGACTGCTGAATCAGCTAGGGGTGGAGTTGCTCTCATAACTCCAGACAACACCCCTCAGGAGACGGCCTACTGCTACTCCTGCCCTCACCAGACGGCCAATTGCCTCTAAGAAGGTGCCCCTCAGGAGACGGCCTACTGCCGCTCCCATCTTCGTCAGACGGCCAATTGCCGCTCCGAAGGTGGTACCCTCGAGACAGCCTACTGCCGCTCCTCCCTCCTGCAGAAGGAGACGGCCTACTGCCGCTCCTGCCTTCGTCAGACGGCCAATTGCCGCTCCGAAGACGTTGCCCCCAAGACGACCAATTGCCCCTCCTCCCTCCTGAAGCAGGAGACGGCCTACTGCAGCTCTCGCCTTCGTCAGACGGCCTACTGCCGCTCCGAAGGTGTACAGAGGTGTGCTGCCTTCCCCACTCAGGCCACGGCCAACTGCCGGGCCCTGGCACTGGATAGTTGTGCCCCTGGGCAGCCACGGCCAATTGCCGGGCCCCACGGACAAAAGGAGGCATTGAGTGAGTCACCGCCCCAGCAGGAGACAAGAGCACAGATCTCCCGGACCAGAGCATCCCAGCCAGGCCTCACAGCCTACCCTGGCCTCCACTCCCTATGCCTGGCTCTGGAGAAGACTCACCTGATGGACCCCAGTGTAGGCCAGTGCCACAGTCCTTCCCTGTCGGAGCCCCTAGACTTTGGGGATCACAGTCCTCAGCCTCTCCAGACCCTCCCCTGGACACCTGGGCGTGATCTCCCTACGCCTCCAAGATGGAGTAAGACTCCCACCTCCAGCCGAGACCTAAACCAGAGGTTTCTGGAGCTGTTCGGCCCCAGTCCTGAGGGCCACACCCCTGAGCCCAGCCCGGAGACTGCGGGCCCCTTCGCCACCTGTAGCCCTGGACGCGAGAGGACGCCCCACGAGTTGTCCCGTGCCCTCTCGGCACGCCTCCCCTTGGCGGTGCCCCTATCCCGGCAGAATTGACGTCAGCGTGTTTCTCCCCCACCCCCCCACGATGAGTGACTCATGATCAGTGTGGTGATGCCCCAGAAATAGTGAAAGTGATTTAGGTTAAGTGTGACTTTGCCCGAACCTAGTGTAACAAAATACAGTGACTTAATATGGTGAATATCGGGGCAAGTAAGATCACAGTGAAGAAGTAAAGGACGAGTGTATAAACCACGATCTGAAGAATCAGACTCACGAGTGACGCCCTTCGTAGGAAACTAGTAAGACTGTGCCTCCTGAAGATTCCTCTGTAATAAGACACTCCTAATACCATCGGCTCTAAGGAAATAATAGAGAAAGTGTTAATAATATTCCCCCACTCGTATTACCCGTGAATTCTCTATGTCACTTCCCCTTCTCAATATTTAGTGTGAGCGGAACAAGAAATAGAATCAATTGCCAAAGCCCCTTTGCTATCGGAAAATATTTAATTCAAATTACTAATACTTGCCCATCCCCAGTATTACCACAACTCTGTTCTGACCCGCCGCAAGTCACTCCCCTCGCCCCCCCCCCCTCTGTGAGACTCACTCCCCGCGCCGCATGCGTGCCCATATGCACTGTACACTTAATACACTAGACTTAATTGTGTTGGCATCAGTATCAGTTAAGCCAGTATCCTGCGAGATACTTATATCCTAGTTAAGGTTTTTGTTATGCTGGTGTTTTTAAGGCGACTTCTCGTCTTAAAAACACTAGCGACTGAAGCGGGGTCCTCTTTCTAGACCGGAAGTAAAGCACCAACAAAGGAACAGGACATAAAAACCAGGCAGTACACCTTAACACATCTGTTACCTTAATTCTAACCGTAACAATACAACACAGAGTGATATTTGACATACAGGGGAACAGGGACACAAAGATAACCTTCAGCACCACAAGACATAGTCACACTCAGTACACAATACAATGCTCATACAGGGATGTCTTGAATTATGTATGGTATTGTCTATGTGTCACTTTTAGGCAAGATATACACTGAACTGATCACAAAGGGGATAAACAAGATTGGAAGTCTGTAGGGGAAATACTACTATAAATAAGACAGGGTGCGGATAGCGACACTTGACACAGTCACCTGGTCACGGCGACACTCACACACAGGCTCTTAATCTGCCCGCACACCCTAGTCTTATGCTTTCACAGAAAGTTCTTTTATTGGGGGGACTCGTATAATTACTCTAAGGTTCATTCTCTGTCCTGCCGGCACTGAGTTCTATTGGACTAATGGTAACTGTTGCTAGTTTCACACTGGTCTTCACTTAGTCAGTGTTCACTGTTATTTCCCCTGATTTGTTCTCGGCACAAGGGGCATCACTATTTACCTGTATCTCCTGGGTAATGTTCACTCCGTGACAAGGGCGTGAGGGTAGAGCCCTAGAGGGACCCGGCCTGCAGAGGGCAAGGGATTACCCGCAGGGGAATCACTGCCCGGGTCACACTCGTTGGTGGGGTGCAGGGAGGTCCTTCCATCTGGGGGCCTCAACCTGAGAGGTGGCCCTCGAGTTGGGGCCTCGTCGGTGTGGTGCAGGGAGGCCCTCCTGTCTGGGAGCCTCGACCTGAGAGGTGGCCCTCGGGACTGGGGCCGAACAACTGGAGCAGTCGGGCCTGTCGTCTCTGGCTCCGTGGAGTGAGGGAGCCTGGATCGCCTTCGTCGGGAGCCGGTGGGTCTGGCCTGGGGGTCCTGGGACTGCGGGCGCCTAGGGGGAGAGGCGCTGACAGGGCTGGGCTGTGGCAGCTTCTCCGTCGGGACTCGGGGAGGAACAAGGATCTCCCAGGCGTGGGAGGTAGGTCCTATATCGGGCCTTGCCACCACTCTAGTGACACCTCCGGGGCTATATTCCCGGGTGGTGACAAAGGGCTCCCACAGGAGGAAGAGGCTGGAGAAGGACTCACGTAGCCCGTGTCCTCTCCGGTACGTCCTGAGGCCGGAGCCTTGGGTCGCCTTACCCTGGTACGTACGTTGGCTGTGGCCGTGAGCTTACCCGTCGTACAAGGAGCAACTGAAGGGCGTACGGGGCCGCTCCTTCCCCACCACGTATAGGGACCGTTGGCGTGGTGTTGCTCCCATAGTAGGGGACAAGCCGGAGTAAGGGACACAGAGGCCACACTCTCTCCAGTACGTACTGAGGCTATCTTCAGGGGCTTCTCTACCCTGGTACGTGCCACGGCCGGAGCCGGATGCCTACCCGTCTTACAGGGAGCAACTGAAGGGTGTACGGGGCCGCTCCTTCCCCGCCACGTATAGGGACCGTCGACGCGGTGTTGCTCCCGTAGTAGGGAAAAGCTACACGTACGATAGCATGGGTTCTTTACCCTGGTACATACTCTGGCCATAGCCGGGAGCTGATCTTTCTGACCAGAAGCAACTGAAGGGCGTATGGGGCCACTCCTTCCCCGCCACGTATAGGGACCATCGGCACGGTGTTGCTCCTGTAGGAGAGAACAGCAGGAGAGGGATGCACTGGGGCAACTCTCTCTCTGGGGTGTACTAAGGCTGGAGCCTTGGGTACCCTTACCCTTGTACACTTTATTAGGCCGTAGCCTTGGGCCTCCTGCCCTAGAGGGTGTAACAATTGCCGTCAATACGCTGTTACTTGGGACTGAAGCTAGTTCAGTCCCACCCCTTTTCTGACGACGGTTGTCCCGCCCACAAGGTGGTTGCCTTTCCCCGGTCACCTGGTGTTGGGGCAGTTGCGGGGAACAAGGGCCCAGGACCGTAGTGTCCTGGTGACCCTCTTGATTGGGGTCACTAACCCCACCATTCTGTCCTCCTGGGGTGGTGGTGTGGTGGCGGCCCGGTGGTGGGGTGGGGGGTGGTGAGGTGGGAGGTCCGACAGCGAGCATTTTAGTTTTATTTCTTTGGTACATATTGTGTTGTAATATCTGCTGACTTTGTCTTGTGTCTGACTGTGGTAATATACGTGTTAAGGTTATTGCCTGAAGTTTTTGTGTCCTGCCTCTCTTTATTGCACTGAGCCCCGGTCTCGAAAGAGGACCCCGCTACACGTTAGGGGCCATTTTCACAGTCGTCCCTAACCTTCTGGGCTGGAACGTGTGTCGGGCCTGAACCAAAAGCACCTTTGGATTTCACAGTCGCTCCGAATGGCTTTCAGGAGCTTACTAACGTGGGGACGTCTGCGGCCTGCCAGTGTTGATGCGGTAGGATTGGTAGCTCTGGGTGGCGAAAACACTTTCCACATGTAAAGAATATTTAGAAATTGGAATGTAATGAATGTGATGAATAACATGGCTGGAACATCCACTTCCCACAATTCTTACTAATATATTCAGGAGTGAAGATAATCGCAAGAATGCAGCAAAAATAACGAACAGGAAACGTCATTCGATTGAAGAGCTAACTAACGGCAACCTCACCACACTCCTACTTGAAATCGGAATTAAGCTGAATGCTGATGAAAGTTAAGTACTGTAAAAAAAGGCTCAAGTAAAACTAACCATGAAGTAATATGTATGTTATGCTGAGTGTTTTTAGGTCGACTTCTCGTCCTAAAAGCACTAGCGACTGAAGCGGGGTCCTCTTTCTAGACCGGAAGTAAAGCACCCAGAAAGGAACAGGACATAAAAACCAGGTAGTATACCTTAACACATCTATTGCCTTAATTCTACACCGTTACAATACAACACAGAGTAATATATGATATACAGGGGACAGAGACACAGAGTTAGCCTTTGACACCACAATGCATAGTCACATTTAACACACGATATAATGCATGTATATTAATGTCATGAACTATATGTATTGATACCGGTATTTCATCTTTAGGCAGAATATATATTTAGTTGCAAGCAAGGGGAATACTACTATAAATAAGACAGCGTACGGATCGCGACACTTGATGTAGTCACTTAGTCGCGGCGGCACTTTCACACAGACTTTCAACTTGCCCGCGCACCCCAGTCTCCATTGACAGTTACTGAAAGTTCTTTTACTTGGGGACTCGCACAATTACTATAAGTTCTCTTACGGAGGGTCTAGATTATTTTCTGTTCTGCCGGGTATCCAGTTCTTATAGACTAATAATAACTGTCACTGGCTTTACATTGGTCTTCACTCAGCCACTGTTCACTGTTCTTTCCCCTGGTTTGTTCTCAGTACAAGGGGCGTCACTTATTTACCCTTGTTTCCTGGGTGGAGTGCACTCTGTCGTATGGGCGTGAGGGGAGGGCCCTAGGGGGACTCTGCCTGTAAGGGGCAACACACTACCCGCAGGGGAGTCACTGCCCGGGTCCTGGCCGTCGGTGAGGTGCAGGGAGGCCCTCCTGTCTGGGGGCCTCAACCTGAGAGGAGGCCCTCGTATTGGAGCCTCGTTGGTGGGGTGCAGGGAGGCCCTCCTGTCTGGGGGCCTCGACTTGAGAGGTGGCCCTCAGGACTGGGGCCAAACAGATGGAGAAGGCGGGCCTGTCGTCTCTGGCTCCGTGGGGTGAGGGAACCTGGGTTACCCTCATCTGGAGTCTGCTGGTAGGGCCTGGAGGTCCTGGGGCTGCGGTCGCCTATTGGCAGAGGCACTGACAGGGTTGGGCTGCGGCACCGTCTCCGTCTGGTGTCTGGAAGGAACAGAGATTTCCCAGGCGTGGGAGGTAGGTCCGGTTTCGGGCCTTGCCACCACTCTGGTGACACCTCCGGGGCAACAGTCTTGGATGGTGATGAAGGACTCCCACAGGGGTAAGGCAAGAGAAGGATTCACGGAGTCCGTGTCCTCTCTGGTAGGTGGAGAGGGATGCACAGAGGCAACTCTCTCTCCGGTGTATACTAAAGCCGTGGCTACGGGTCCTCTTACCCTGGTGCACACTTCTGGCTGTAGTCTTGGGCCTCCTGCCCTTGAAGTGGCTAAGGGTCCCCTCACCCTGGTGCACACTTCTGGCCATAGCCTTGGGCTTCCTGCCCTTGGAGTGGCTAAGGGTCTCCTTACCCTGGTGCACACTTCTGGCCATAGCCTTGGGCTTCCTGCCCTTGGAGTGGCTAAGGGTCTCCTTACCCTGGTGCACACTTCTGGCCGTAGCCTTGTGCCTCCTGCCCTTGTGCCTCCTGCCCTTGAGGTGGTAACAATGGCCGTCACCAAGGCGTTACCTGGGACTGAAGCTTGTTCAGTCCCACCCCAATTCTGATGACGGCTGTCCCGCCCGCAAGGTCGTTGCCTTTTTCCAGTCACCTGGTGTTGGGGTAGTTGCGGGGAAAAAGGACTCAGGACAGTAGTGTCTCGGTGACCCTCTTGACCTGGGTCACTAGCCCCATCGTTGTGTCCTCCTGGGGTGGTGGTGTGGTAGCAGCTCGGTGGTGGGGTGGGTGGTCCGGCGGCGGGTATTTTAATGTATAACGTCTATTGAGTGATGGTGTGGTTTATTAACGGATATACTATTAATACATGAACATTTTCTTTTCTGAACGGGGTGTTAGCTATATCAACATTTACATCGGGCAACAGATATTAGAATTTTCATGAATATATGCGTTAGACTACCATTCTCATATTTCTTTCGGGTCCGTTTGTTGTGCAGCCTCCACCCGTCTGCGAAAGGCTAGTATTCCGATACATAGTAGAAAGTCTCATAAAAATAAACAAACATATATTTTTTTCAGTACCGGGTGTGTTTTTTATCCCAGAAATATTACATTGGGTATATATTATCCCAGAAATATTACATTGGGTATATAATATTGAAATAATAATGAAATTATGTTACATGTAATTATTCTTTTACTTTTTTACTTTCGGGACGTCTGTTGGGGAGACTGCAGGTACCCCAAGAATGTTCCAGTAATTTGTTCGGGCCGTCCCGAATGCCGTCCCCAACAGAGGCCTCGGAAGGCTGGTTGGGGGCGTCTGTGAAATCGAAAACGTGTGTTCGGAGGCGAGTAGGCCATTGGGGACTGCGTTGGGGACGACTGTGAAAACGGCCCCCTAGGTGTTCTAGGACCGAGAAGTCGAGCCTATTTCGCCTAGCATTATATATATATATATACAGGCTTTCGTTCACCACCGAAGGAGAAGGTAATGCTTCCGATGCAACGTGGAAATAATTGAGCCGCTTCCTTCTCCCACTGGTTATTTATCCGTTGGTCCAATTAATCTCGGTCACTTCGCCAGCACATGTAGTGACATCTGTTGAGACTCAGCCATATCTTTCCCCACGGTTTGCGTCCACTATGGCCGATCAGAACATCGGATTTTGTCATTTGAAATGAGAGTCGTTTTAAAATATACCCAGGATGTTATAGTACCAATGAAAATTAATGAAGACAGCTATGGGTGACGCTAAAATGTAATTCAAAGTCGACTACAGCTAGGTAGAAACACACATTAATAATTGGCTAAAAGTGGAACTTATAAATGATATCCAAAGCCTACGCTATTGAATGAACATAGACTTTGATAGATCCCCCTGAAAATTGGTTATTAAAGTATCAATTATTCAAAAATAAGTATATTTATAGAATGACGGGGAATCGTCCAGGGTACGAATTGTCCTGACGGGGAATCGTCCATGTTTTGACGGCGAATTGTCTGACGGCAAATTGTCAGGGGGTTTTTGGGTGCTGCCTGTTGTACTGAGCAGACGTGCTTCTCTCCTAGGTGCCCGGAGTGATTGTCAGTGAAGTGTATAGCTCTTCCTCGGCAGCTAGTGCTTCCTCTTGCTGCGAGGTGGAGTATGACACAGCCCATTTCTATGGATACTGTGGTGTCGGCCATGGATGTAGCGGAGGCAGACCCTTTCAGGACACCGGGAAAGCGCCCCATAGGCGAGGCTGCCCCGGAAGAGGATAAGGTGACCTCTGGCAAGTCCCTTAGGGTGTCGTCACCACCCACAGCTGCATCGCAGATTGTCCTGGGTGAGGATGCGGCTGCACGACAGAGTGCTGAAGGTGCCGGTGAGTCAGTGCCAGCAGCAGCTGTTACCAGAGTGGTCCCTAGTAGGGGTGAGCCAACACCATCCACAGCTGTCAATATGGGTGTCCAGGATGCGGGTGAGTCTGGATTGGCCTGCTTTATCATTAGGTCTGTGCAGGGGTCCAGGATTTTTAACAATCCCCGGCGGCTGTCTGACGCCATCAACTCATCCCCCTTTGCCAAGTATTGTGTAGAGGGTGGTACTAAACCACTGGGTGATGGGTCTTCCCTATCTCTTCATCTCCGCCACTGTGATCTGGCAAAGCTGACCAGCCCAATGGAGACCATGACTACCTTCGGTGAGTGGGAGGTCACGTGCCGCAGGGCCCGGTCCTCTGGTGATGCAGCAGCCCTCAGCTATGGGAAGATTGGGCCAATCTCCCTGGATGTTGATATAGAGGATTTGGTAGACGGCCTCCGGCCTTTTGACAACGAGTCGTCTGTCTTATTAGAGGCTTCTAGGATCCCTGTACGTTTTCCTGCCCCAGATGCTCCTCGGTTTTCCCAGTGGGTGCGCCTTGTGTATCGGGGCCCTCTCCCATCCAAGGTGCTGTATGGATACATCTACTACAATGTAGGTATGTATACTCCTACTTTGTTGCGTTGCTATAACTGCCTTCAGTATGGACACACACGGATCACTTGCCGCAACAAGACCAGGTGCTCGATGTGCAGTGGATACCACCCTTTCAGACCCAGTGAGGGGCAGCCCTGTGACCGCAGCCCCAGGTGCTACATGTGTGGTGGAGATCACAGGGTGGTGTCTAAGCTTTGCCCTGTATATCAGAAGGCCTTCAAGATCCATGAAGAACTCCGCCAGGGTGTGACGCCGGCCCAGGAGGTCAATAGACGGTTGCGTGCTCTCCAGCCCTTGGTTCGTCCCCCTTCAGCATTGCCCAAGTCGTCTCCCAAGGTCTCTCAGGTGAGGAAGGGTGTGAGTTTTGCAGACAGTGTTGTTGGCCGCAACCGCTTTGCTGTGCTGGAGGACTTGAGTGATGATTGTTCCCGCCAGGATGTATCGTCAGTGGAGGTGTCGACCAACCCTGCCTCCCCTGCTGCTGTTATAATCCATGAGGCCCGTCCTTCACGTCCGGGCCGCCTCCACCCCCGTGCCCCTCACCACCCCCCACCTAGTGCTCCTTCTGGACTGGATGAGGTCCTTGCTGAGGATGTCGGGGATGTTCCTGCCCTGCCTAGCTCTCCTGACCCACGTCTACGACAGTGTGATCGACCTACAGCCCCTTCAGTGCGTGCCCATCCAGTGCGAGTATCTGACCCCACCTACAGCAATTGTTCACCCTCCTCGGACTGCCCTCCTCCCTCAGGACCTGGTCAAGGCTTTTTTGATCTTGTCTCTGAGGCCCTGCAACTTTATCGCCACGGACTACCATTCCTTGACATCTGTTCCCGCCTCTGGCCCAAGGTATTGTCCCTACTCTTGTCCTATTCATGCCAGGCCTGAAACATCTCAGCATTATGTTTTGGAATGCGAGATCCCTTGTTCGGAAGTCACAGGATTTTAAAGTACTCTTACATGATTCGAAGCCTTGTGTTGTGGGGGTATGTGAGACCTGGCTGCACCCTCACCTGCGGCTCCAACTGGGTTTTTTTTTGACATACAGGTGTGACCGTCCTCAGGGAAGGGGCGGGGGCCTGTTGTTGGCAGTGCGGGAGGACACCCAGAGTGTGCGTCTCGCCCTCACCTCGTATCCTGGGGGACGATTGGAGGTCCTGGCTGTCAGGGTGGCCCTCACGGATGGCTGGGCTTCAACCCTCCTTTGTTACAACCCCTGCCAGGATGTGTCCAGAGAGGAGCTCCTCCACTACTTTGACCAGTTGCAAGCCCCTGCCTTCATCATGGGGGATTTCAACGCCCGTCACCACCACTGGGACCCCGCCTGGGCTGGAGCCCCCAATACCACAGGTTCCTCTCTCTTCCAGGTGCTCCTTGAGTCTCACAGGTTCAGCCTTCTTACGCCTCCAGGTCTCCATACCCGGTTTGCTCCTCACAGTGGACAGGCATCTGTACTGGATCTCGGTTTGGGTGACGCAGTATTCCATCATCCGATGGTCCATGTGGGACCGTACATGGGCAGTGACCATCTTCCCGTCTTTTGTGACTACCTGACATTGTCTCCAAGAATATCACGAGCGAGTCTTCCTCGCTGGCAGCTTCATGACGATAGATGGACGGCCTTCCAGGAGGCAGTGTCTGCTAGCTTCCCTGGTCACTGGGGCCTCTCGGCTGAGGATTTTTCACAGATGCTGGTGCAGGCTGGACATAGGGTGTTCGGTCAGTCAGCCCGCCGCAGCATAGGCCGATCAGGGGTGCCATGGTGGTCGGCTGCTTGTGCCTCGGCTGTGCAAGCCCGCCGCCAGGCCTGGTGTGCCTGGAGTCGTTACCCCACACGGGCCCTTGGGGATCGTTACCGACGCCTGGATGCAGTATGTAAGCGCACCATCAAGGTAGCCAAGCAGAAGGCATGGTCCTCTTTTTGTTCCAGCCTCTCCTTTTCCACCACATGCTCCCGCACCTGGAGGTTTTTGAAGGCCATGAAGGGTGGCCCGACAACATATTCATATCCCCTGTGTCGTGATGGAGCGGATCTCCTGGATGACCTCTCCAAGGCCGAACTCTTGGCGTCCTTCTTTGCGTCACAGCTGGGTGTTCCACCAACTTTACATACAGCTCCCGAGTTTATTTCTGCCATCCACAGGGGCATCTCAACTCCCCCTGCCAGTGACCTCCATTGCCCGTTCACGGCCATTGAACTCCGGGATGCCGTTGCTTCTCTACACCCGAGGAGGGCGGTTGGCCCTGACATGGTGGCTAATGACTTCCTCCTTCATCTGCCGCCCAGCCTACACAGTCACTTGCTGTCAATTTACAACAACAGCTGGCAGACCGGCACATTCCCTGAGGTATGGAAGGAGTCAGTGCTGCTGCCTTTCCCAAAGCCAGGCAGAGACCCCACCATCGCGTCGTCTTATCGGCCTATCGTTCTTCTGTCCTGTGTGGGGAAGCTGCTAGAAAAACTGGTGGCTCGTCGGCTCTCTTGGTGGCTGGAGTCCCGTGGCCTGCTCTCCAGGGTTCAGTGTGGTTTCCGGCCGGGCCAGGGAGCTTTGGACGTCCTATGTCAACTGGAACACATGGTACATGACACCTATAGACAGCGGCTCTACATGCTTGCCCTCTTTATAGATCTGAAGGGGGCCTTCGATTCAGCCCCACACGATGGCATTCTATACCGCCTGTCGTGCCTGGGAGTCTTGGGCCCACCCCTGGCTTGGATGTCGAATTATCTTGCTGGCTGCAGCTTTGTGGTGTCGGTGGGTGGGGCCTTGTCGGATCCCCATCCTGTTCATCGGGGGGTTCCGCAAGGGTCTGTGCTCAGCCCACTCTTATTCAACGTCTTGCTGTCCAGCCTGCCTCAGATACGTAATGCTACTCTCCTGGTTTACGCAGATGACATCACCATCGTGTCCCAGAGCCCTTCCTTTGTGGAGGCGCAGCAGTTTCTGCAGTCAGCGGCATCCACTTTTTTGGCTTGGGCCCGGAACTGGGGCCTTGCCATCAATGCTGACAAGAGCGCAGTGATGCCCTTCACTCTATGCCGTTTACCATCATCTCCAGCAATTTCTCTGGACTCAACCTCAGTCCCTGTTGTTCGGGAGCATGTGCTGCTTGGTCTCCGGTTGGATGGGCCCATCCTCACTTGGCGCAGTCACATAGAATACTTACGGTCATCTTGTGCAAAACGACTTGACATCATGAAGAGTATTGCTGGATCCCGCTGGGGGGCAAGCAGGGACCTTTTGTTGACGTATTATCGATCCACCATCTTGGGGAAGATCAACTATGGCTGTTCGGTATATGGCTCAGCATCTCCTACACAACTACAACGGCTGGACACCATTCAGACGACCGCTCTCCAGATTGCGCTGGGTGCTTTCTGCTCCTCACCCACATTGTCTCTACAGGCTGAGGCAGGTGTTCCCCCCCTCCATCATACCAGGATGAAGTTGACTTGTCGCCGCTACTTTACTATCCAGCGCTTGCCCAATGACCACCCACTCCCGGAGCTCTTTACGACGGCAGGGGTCTCGACATCTCATCCATCGTGGCCCATCAGGTCTCGACGGCCCCTCTTGGTGCGTGCTCTCCACGCTTACCACACTCTGGGACTTCCTCCACCAGCTCGCCACCCTGTCCGATCAGTATCTCCTGTGCCCCCGTGGAGGGACCTGTCCTCGCCTGTGTCCTTAGACCTCCCAGAGCCCTTTTGTAAATCACAGGATGGCCACCTGGCCCTCGCATTTTCCTGCAGATGGCTGGCTCCACCTATCTAGGGTTCATGGCTATCTTTACCGACGGCTCCCGCTCCTCCACCCCTGCAGCAACTGCAGCTGCCATCTTCGTAGAGGACTACTCCATCTGCCAGACATGGCACTTAGGGGATGCCCATGATGTAGTCACTGCTGAACTCTTCGCAGTCTTGAGGGCCCTGCGTTTTTTGATGTCTCATTCCTCTCCTCGGCCGGTGGTCATATACACTGACTGCAGAGCGGCCCTTCATCTCATCGCTTCTTCTAAACCCTGCTCCATACGTCATCTGGTTTATGAAATCCAAGATGACCTTGCTCAGCTGCTGCAGGGAGGCTGGAAGGTACGTCTGCAATGGATTCCCTCCCATGTGGGCATCAGGGGCAATGATGTGGTGGATGCAGCAGCTCGGATGGCCTTGACTTTTCCTGATGTGGAGCCCTACCCCTTGCCAGCCTTTACTCACCGTCGCCTCTTAGCCACGAGGTGTAGTCAGGCATGGAATGCTGATCTGTACGCCTCCCTCCCCACAACAGCGCTGGGCTTATATCGCTCCAACTCATCGGACCAACCTTGGGTACGCTCTGTCTCCCGGATCCTGGACGTCGCTATCACCCGCCTGCGTATTGGACATGTTGGACTGGCATCACATCTGCATCGGCTGCGACTGCACCCAGACCCCTACTGCCAGTGGTGTGTGAATCAAGAGGAAACTGTGGCCCACTTTCTGCTGCATTGCCCACGCTTCTACTCCATCCGCACCACCCTGAGGGAGCGCCTTGCAACCCTTGGTATCCTGGACTTCACCCTCCCCATCCTTCTTGGTGGGGTGGGCCTAGATCGGCACCTACGTCACTCAGTTATACGCCATGTTTGTGTCTTCCTTCGCAGATCGGGGCAACTTCGCCGCCTGTGATTAAAGAGTTCTGCTACACCTGAACCACCGTTAGGGCTACATCTGACTACACGTCGGGTCCAGCCCTTCAATCAACACCAAGATCAAATTGTCAGGGAACCTGTGTAATCAGTGGTGAGGTGTACTTGATCATTTCCCCGTCAGGGCGATCGTGTGGAAGGTGTTCACAGCGTCATTCAAGGATACATACCACCAGTAAGTTACTGTGTTATCCATGTCTGATAAGCTAAATTAAAAATGTATACAGATCCCATTAATTCTTTACCAAACGGGCGCGGCTATTCCATATTTTCTATTGAATGTTTCACAGGTTACTTATTATACCTGGATTACCGCAGCTACTGATTTTTATAAACCTGCCTCTAAAAGCTACAAGTGAGGCTTTAGAAAGTGTAAATATTTCGCCGTGTGCCAGTAGCCGGCCATATTTAACATTCATGATGTGCATTTTTAGATTTGAGAGCTGGCTGGTAAACGTAACTTACGTAAGTGGGGTGAGGTTAGATTAGGTTAAGTTTGGTTCAATTATTAAGTTTGCAGTATTATTTTACAAGTTGCCAATATGCGGTTCAGGGATGTTACCAGCATAAACGCATAGCGGGATACATAACTCTAAGGTAAGTATTCCGCTGCAGCAGGTTAGGTTAGGTTAGGTCAGGTCCAGAAAAAGATACTGCACAACCTGGGGGGTGTATTGGCGATTTGTAAAAATGTACCAAGTTTGCCATCGCTTTGACACGGGACCCACTGACGCTTCCAGTTGGAACGATGGTAGGTAAACAGTGCAGGCAGTTGGAGAGACCGTCGGTAAACATTGCCGTGGGTGACCTGGCTGCTTCCTTAACTACCCAAAGTAAGGAATACTGTATTTTGTCTTTTTCCAATCACCTCATGCAGTCACAATTCAACAGTTAACCATCTGTGTTGCATATGTACCAAAATTACTTACCTTGAGATTGTGAGTTTGTTATAATACAGGTGGAGTTGCCTTGCCTGTTTGCTAAAGAATTACCTTGTATGCTTGTTTGGATCATTTTGGTTTTAATGTTTCATTCCTTTTCAAAGACTTTTTAAGCTCTTGTCAATTTTTGTGTGGTGTAGTAATTATCCAGTTAAACGTAGCCTCCGCTTTACTTGAACCAGTAGAAGGCCCTTACCAATTCAATTCATATTCCTCCAGTTTGTTTTCTGTATTATTATGACTGTTTTCAGGGTGGTAAATTACCTTTTCCTGCTGAAAAAGTTCTCACTGTTTTTATCATCACTTTCCTAAAGCCGTACCTACGATTGTTTGTCGTACTGCCCGTACTCAAAGGTGGTTTTTGTTTCCCAGCTTTCCAACTGGAGGTTAGGTTAGGTTAGATTAAATTAAATTATTAGGTACAGTTAAGGTAGGTTAGGTTAGGTCAGATTAAATTAAATTATTGGGTACAGTTAAGCTAGATTAGGTTAGGTTTCGTTAACACTTAGGTTAGGACAGTCACTTCCGCCATTACAGTCAACAAATCAAACTAGTTGACACAGCAGAACATAGCTAAAACCAGTGGAGAAACAGATTTTGCATAAACATTTATGTACCACCCCACAAATAATCAGAAAAATATGTATACCGTCACAGACTATCAGGAAGAAGAACTGGTTTGGTAAGGCACTTTTCCTGCTTCAGATAAAGTGCGTGTGGATGTGGAATTTCCGCGAATGTTTGGTGTGCTCTCCTGTAAATGCCTCTACAGCTGCAAATCACCCCCTGTGTGCAAGGGTGCACAAACTGTACCTAGTAAACCATATCTGGGATCTGAAAGCAGCATAAAATATCATAAATAGTAACAGACCAACTGTATAAAAAGTTTAAGAACAAATAAGTTTTGATTGGGTATGGTTGTACTAAGTTAGGATAAATATGTACTTGGTGACTTCCACAGACTCTCACAATCGGTTGCTGATTCACTCATCTAATAGCACAGCAGTGCACTTGTTACCTTTGAACACGTGAGAGCACAAGTATTGGGGTACAATAACAGAATTACGAGAGGTTTGGTGTGGCAGCATAAAGGCAGTGAAGCGACCCCGACAGTGGCAGGACACAGATTGAGGGAGAGACAGAGGAGCGCAGGAGCGCAGTGGTTTGGTGCAGGCCTGGTTTGGTGCGAAATGACCCACGAGCGTCTGCACTGCTACACTTTGCGGCTTTGAACAGAATCTTGGCTCCACAGAAGGGCAATCCGTGAATCTGTGAGGCCCACAAAAGTTGAATCTGCGAATGTTGAGGGCTGCCTATACTGTATGTGTGTATGTACAGTGCTGTACATTACATTTCCATTCGGTATGGGTATTCATTTCAATACCACAGTTAACCACTTTAGCCAAGCAGCCTTATTGGGATAGGTTAGGTATGGTAAGGTGAGGTAAAGATCTATCTATTTATTGCCAGACACCTCAATCCTGTACGGGGTGGCCACAAACAAATCACCTCCATGTCGCCCTGTCCCCCACCATTTCACTGCCCTGGTCCCAACTCACACACCCCTCTCTCATATACCTCACCACCCCATCCCTCCATCTCATCCTTGGCCTCCTTCTCCCTCTCCCCCCCTCCACCTCACTCACATACACTCTCCTCGTAAGTCTCTCACCCTCCATCCTCTCCACATGGCCAAACCACCTCAGTGTGTTCCTCCTAATGCTGCCTATTACATCCACACCACAACGCTCCTTTATATCCTCATTTGTCAGCCTGTCTCTCCATGTGACTCCACAGGCTTCTCTTAAATAACTCATTTCCACTGCTCTCACTCTTGATTTGTGTCCTTCCAGCAATATCCAAGCTTCACTTCTATACGTTAGAGTTGGTATCACAGTACTGTCATGTAGTAACTTTTTCACTTCCATGCTCACTGTGATGCGGTGAGGATCTGTCCGTTCTCCCCTTTGGGGCTAAGATGCGAATGAATGTGTTTGAATGGATGAGTAAATGGAGAGTGAGTCGTCCTGTCTCGGCTACCTCCCTTTCCTTGGGGGAAGCAGCCTAGGTATATAGATAGAGATAGATAGATAGATGCTCACTTCACTGTTTCTTATCACTGCTTTCAAGGAACCAACAACCTTTCTTTCTTGTTGCACCCTTTCAAGCACTTCACCCTCCAAACTTCCATCCTTACTCATCACACTACCCAAGTACTTAAACGTACTCACATTTTCCAATTCCTCACCATCCAACCTCACTGTACGTTCACTGACTTCACCTCTCTCAAAGACCATCACTTTACTCTTCCCTGCATTCACCTTTAGATTCCGCTTGTTACACACTCTCCCAAACTCATCCACCAAGCCTTGCAGCTCCCTTTCGTCTTCACTCAACAACACAGCATCATCTGCAAACAACAGTACAGGGAGTTTTCAAACACTACCCTCTCTCACCATTGCCACTCCAACATCCACTGCCCCACCCCGTACCTATTTTATTACCCCATCCATGTACAGATTGAACATCCATGGAGACATGACACAACCCAGCCAACAAAAAGAAAAATTCACTCAGTTCACCATCCGCATGCACTGCAGCCTTAGCACCATCATACATTCTCCTCATGGCATTCAAAATCTTCCCATCTACACCATATATTCTTAATACTTTCCACAATCCTTCTCTATCCACCCTTTCATATGCTTTCTCCAAATCCATGAAAGCCGCATACAACCTCTTTCCCTTCTCTAGAAACTTTTCCACTAAAGATCTAAGAATGAATATCTGATCTACACAACCACTTCCCTTCCTAAAGCCTCCCTGTTCTTCTCCAACTAATTCCTCTGTTCTTTCCCTGAGTCTGTCAATAAGTATCCTACCGTACACTTTTCCTATTACGCTAAGAAGACAAATGCCCCTATGATTACCACACACTTCTTTTTCCACTTTCCCTGTGTACAAGGGAATAATTAAAGATACGGAAACCTATAATAAAGATAACCTGTGTAATTTTGCCTGAGAAACACATTGAGCATATCTTTGAGAAAATCCTATTTTTTTTTTTTTTAAAGGACGAGGCGAGCGTAGTTCCTGGCTGAGGGGTACAGGTGGCCACTGCACGTGTAACACAGACCACAAACCACCAGTACATGTTCAGTGACAGCACCCATCCGCCTCTTTACTGAAGGTCGAAATTTGCGCAGCCACCAGGAGACAAACACACAAAAAGAGAGAGAGAGAGAGAGAGATTCCTTCCCACGGTATGATTACAATATTAGTGCACTAATTTATGTACCATAGCATATGATAATACTGTACTGTACACAGCTCAGTACTGTATTTGTGTATGTACAATACAATACTGTACGATACACTTCTCTTTGGTATGGGTTAGGTTTGGTAAGGTTAGGTAAAGATAACCTATGTAATTTTGCCTGGGAAACACGTTGATCATATCTTCAAGAAATTCTATGGTTGTTTTTGAATGGAGGAGGCGAGCATTGTTCCTGCCTGGGGGATACTGGTGGTCACCATGCATCTAACACAGACCACAAGCCACCAGTACATGTATGGTAAAACCACCTGTCTGCCTCTACACTGAATGGTGGGAGTCCCTTGGCCTCTGGGATTAGTGCAGAAACCCCCCACCACACGCACCTGTCCACTTCCCTACCAAATGGTCAGAGTCGCCTGATGGACTGCATTAGTCATACACTGGCTGAGGTGGTGATGTACTGGTCAGCTGATGTTGCCATCAGGTACTAACCATTGCCTGGGCAAACAGAAGTGAACCTTATATGCAGATGTTAGTTTGCCCGTGTTGCTTCCTCTGTGTGATATGGTAGCACTGTACTGCTTGCTGACGAACAGAAGCCCACACCTCAGTTCCTGCCCTTTCTGCTCCTCATGAGTGGTAGCGCTTGCAACGATGGCTGTGATTGTGGTTGTGTTTGTGGTGGTACCCTGCCTTCTTCAGCTTGTGGCCCTGCTCTGCTGTATTCTCATGTGTGTGGTGATGGCCCCATCACCACCTGAGAAGTGGAAGAGGAAGGTTCTGAGTCTGGAGAAGAAACACGAGATATTGGGCAAAGTTGATGGAGGCTGGAACACAGGATGCATCCTTCACAAATATAATCTAACCCATTCAACATTGTTTGATATCAAGAAGTCACACGATAGGGTTATGCAGTACGGACAGGACTTTGCCGAAAGCAAACATCACGGCGACAGGAAGCTAATGGCCTAGGCCCGGCACGCCATTATTGACCAGTCGGCACTGATGTGGTTTCGTCAGCAATGTGGTGCCGGGTTACTAGTGCGTGGGGCTGAGGTGAAGGCTGCTGCTGAGAAGTTTGCATGCCTGCACAACATGCAAGACTTCGAGGCGTCCGAGGGGTGGCTCTTTTGTTCCACGCTTCGCCATGGATTTACTGGCTGTAAGGCACATGGCGAGCCCTTAGACACGGCAGTGGAGGAAGTAGTCCTGTTTTGCCAGAAAGTGCAGCGCCTGATCAAGGACGAGGGCCATGCCCCTGGCCAAGTCTATAATGCTGATGAAACTGGTCTGTTCTACTGCTCCTTGCCCACCAACACCCTGGCCGAGGGAAGGGAGGAGACTGTGCCCGGTTGGAAGTTGTCCGCAACGTGTCTGTTTTGTGCTGTGCCAATGCTAATGAGATGCACCGACTCAAACCTGTTGTTGTTGGGCATGCAAAACAACCACATTATCTCCGTGGGTTGATGGATAGCCTGCCTGTTGTGTGGTACCATTCTGTGAAGGCCTGGTTTACCGCTAAGATCTTCAGAGATTGGTTCCACAGCCATTTCGTCAAGGTTATCCGTTATCAAACGGAGATCCTTGGAATTGCTCATGACCAGGTGAAGGCACTCCTGCTCCTGGACAATGCCCCTGCGCATCCGTCTGAGAAGGATTTGGTTGCTTTTGACGGGAATTAGGTGCATGTTTCTGCCACCTATTATGACTGCTCTGATTCAACCAATGGACTAGGGTGTTATCATGGCTGCAAAGAGACTGTCCCTGAATGAAATGACGGTGGTACTGAAGGATGAGGACGCGGTCGAGGACACATGGGGAGCAGACGTTGCAGAATCTTCAGTGTTACAACCTGAAGTCTGCAGTGTTCAACTGGGTGAACACATGGAAGGAAGTCTCTGTCAGAACCCTCGAAAGCGGTTGGTCTTGTCTCCTTCAGGGAATCGAAGCTGAGCACGACTTCGAGGGGTTGGATGTGGATGATTTCCACAGCTGCCTTAGAACAGCAGGAGACCAGGCGGATGTCGATGACATGCAGGAGTGGCTGGATGACTCCAGCGGCGATCCTGGTTATGAGACCATGTCTAATGAGGAGATCGCCACTGCTGCCTCTGCTGGCACAGAAGAGGACAGCGGGGCCGACGAGGACATGGATGAGGTCCCTGACTCACTACCTTCTGCAACTCCTTCAATCCTTCATCGCAGTGTCATCTGTGGTTACTTGGAGGGGTGCTGGAGCATGCCGAGCACCCACACTGTGACAGGGAGTTGGTGCCGCTTCACATGGCGATGAGCTGCAGGGAGTCCAGGATGCTGTCATCCTCTGGCAGCATTGACAGTCCTATTGTCAGACCAAGAGCGACTCATTCTTCGAGCCTGCTACCCCCACGAGTGCCAGCCCATTCTCGCTACCACCACCACCACCAGCTCGTTTCCTGCCTTCACCTTCGGACCTGCAACCGAGCATGTCGACAGCTGTTGAGTCTCCATTGGACATAAGTTTGCAGCTGTCTTCGGAGTCGCCTGAGATGGGTAGGCCACCATCACTGCACTGCACATCACCACTCATCACCCAGCTCCATCAGGTTGAGGATGACGAGGAGTAAGTTCTAGACCTTTGTTAGGCGCAAGTGTTTGCCGCTACACCACACGGTACAACATGCTGGAGATGGCGAGTTACGAAGCCTGGCGGCAGCGCACTGGGTGGTTAAGTACCCCATCCAAATGTTTTTTGGTACGTAACTTTAGGTTTCTTTTATAGTTTCCTTAGTGCTAAAATTTATTTAAGATATTCTTATGTGTGTTTTGAGGTCACAATTTGGCAGAATGACCCAAAAACAGTGCCAAAAATAGGAGGGGTACTGTACATACAGTAGTGTTTTTTGGTTTTCATTTTTTTTTTTTTTTTGCATGGTTTTCTTGGTGTTGGAAATTATTTTGGATATTCCTATGTATGATTTGATGACAAAGTATGCCAGAATGACTGGAAAACACTGCCAAAATAAGGAGGGGCACTGTACTGTGGATTGACTGAAACTAAATGGAAAGGTGAAAGGATGAGAGAATGGGAATACGGTGTAGGTATATGTGCGGGAGTCAGTGAGAATGAGAGGGCAAGAGAGGGAGTATGTCTGATGATAAGCAAGAAGTGGAAGGAGAATATAAGAGAGTATGGAACAGTGGGTGCAAGGATTGTATGGGTGAGGATGAAAGTAGGTATACAAGCATGGGCAGTTGTATGTGTGTATGCTCCAACAGAGGATCGAGTGGCAAGAGTGAAAGATGAGTTTTGGGCGAGAGTAGAAGCATGTATGGACAAGTTTGAGAGGAGCGAGAGAGTGCTGTTGATTGGAGACATGAATGGCAAAGTTGGGAATGTACGAGTGGATGGAGTGGTTGGTCAGTGGGGTGTGCCAGCTGAAGTAGATGGGAATGGTAGTGCTTTGGTGGACATCTGTGCTGGTAAGGGGTTGGCAATAGCCAACACCTACTTTCGTCATAAGATGATCCACCGGTATACATGGAGAGTAATGAGGAGGATGGATGGTGAACTTGTTGAACGAAAGGCAATGATAGACCACGTGTGTGTGGATGAGCGAATGAGAAGACAAGTGTTGGATGCAAGGGTGTGGAGAGGGTGGGGGAATGGAGTCTCGGACCATCACTTAGTGATGGCCAAGGTAGAGCTGCAAAGAAAGTGGTTGAGGAGACGAAGGGGAAGACAGGAGGAAGGAGCTCCTGTGAGAAGAGTGGAGAAATTGCAAGATAGTGAGAAAATGACAGAGTATAAGAGCATAGTGGAAGAAAGATTGGGAAGGTATGAGCTAGAGCAGATGGAAGGGGTGGAAGACATATGTAAGATATTCGCGGAAGAGATAAGCGCAGCATGTGAGGCGGTTTGTGGAGTAAGGAGGAGATGCAAGGGTGTGCAAGGGACAGCATGGTGGAATGATGAGGTGAAATGAGCTGTGGAACAAAAGAAGAAGGCATATGGTGAATGGTTGGCGAGTAGAGGTAGGGAAGAAGATGAGAGAGAGAAGAGAGAGGTATATGTGAGCAGGAGAAGGGAGGTTAAGAGACTGGTGAAGGAGAGTAAGAAGAAAGTGGATGAAGAGTTTGGGAGGAATCTGAGTGTGAAATGGAGGGAGAGTAAGAAATTGTTTTGGAAGGAGGTAAAGAAAGTAAGGCAGTGTGAAAGGGGAAATAGTAGGGGAGTGAAAGATAGGAATAATAGATTGTTGGTGGAGAAGAGAGAGAAATTGAGGAGATGGAAGGAGCACTTTGAGGATTTGTTGAATGTAGAGAGTGAGAGCAGTGTGAGTATAAGTGGTTGGGGAATGGCTAGGAGAAGAAGAGATGAGAGGAGGGAGGAAGAGATCAGTAGGTCGGAAGTAGTGGAAGCGATGAAGAAGATTAAGCTGGGAAAGGCCCCAGGAATTGATGGAGTGTGTGGTGAAATGCTTAGGTATGGGGGTGAGATTGTTGTGGAGTGGATATGGAAGTTGTGTAGATTGGCTTGGGAAGAGGGAAGGGTTCCAGAGGACTGGAAATCAGGTATAATTGTTCCTCTGTACAAAGGAAAAGGGGAGAGAGAAGTGTGTGGTAACCATAGGGGTATTTGCCTTCTTAGTGTGACTGGTAAAATATATGGTAGAATACTCATTGATAGGGTTAGGCATATGACAGAGGAGCTAGTTGGAGAAGAACAAGGGGGATTTAGGAAGGGAAAAGGGTGTGTAGATCAGATATTTGTTCTAAGATGTTTAGTACAGAAGTATCTAGAGAAGGGAAGGAAAGTGTATGCTGCCTTCATGGACTTGGAGAAAGCTTATGACAGAATAGATAGGCAAGGTATGTGGAAGGTATTAAGAATATATGGAGTGGAGGGGAAATTGTTGAGTGCTGTGAAGAGTATGTACGAGGGAGCTAGGGCTAAGGTGCGAGTGGATGGTGAGCTGAGTGAGTTCTTTGATCTCAGTGTGGGACTGAAACAGGGGTGTGTGATGTCTCCATGGCTGTTTAATATATATATGGATGGGGTTGTAAAGGAGGTGCAAGGTAGGGCAGTGGATGTGGGGGTGGCCCTAATGAATGAGGGTGAGATTTGGAAGCTTCCGGTGTTGCTGTTTGCTGATGATACAGTATTGTTGGAGTGAAGATGAATGGGAGTTGCAAGGTTTGGTGAATGAATTTGGGACAGTGTGTAGGAGGAGGAAGCTGAAAGTTAATGTAAACAAAAGTAAAGTTATGGTGTTTGAGAGGAATGAAGTCACAGAGTGTGCAGTGAGGTTGGATGGTGAGGATATGGAGAATGTGAGTGCATTCAAGTACTTGGGTAGTGTGATGAGTAAGGATGGAACTTTGGGGGATGAAGTACGTGAAAGGGTACAGCAGGGAAGAAAGGTTGTTGGTACACTGAAAGCAGTGATGAGAAATAGGGAGGTGAGTATGGAAGTTAAGAAGTCACTGCATGATGGTATTGTGATCCCTACCCTGACGTATGGAGGCGAGGCGTGGACCTTGCAAGAGGGGAACAAGTCAAGAGTGAGAGCAGTGGAAATGAGTTACTTGAGAGGAGCATGTGGAGTGACGTGGAGGGACAGGTTGACGAATGAAGAAGTGAAGGAACGTTGTGGGGTAGATGTGGATGTGGTTGAAAAGATTAGGAGAAATACACTGAGGGTTTGGACATGTGGAGAGAATGGAGAATGAAAGACTGACTAAGAGGGTGTATGTAGGTGAGGTGGAGGGAGGGAGAGGGAGGGGTAGACCGAGGATGAGGTGGAGGGATGGAGTTGAGAGGTATATGAGGGATGGGGGGGTGAGTTGGGGGGAGGGGAGTCAAATGGTGGGTGACAGAGTGACTTGGAGGCGTTTTGTCTGTGGCCACCCTTTGCGGGATTAGGGCGTCGGGCTATAGATAGATAGATAGACTGTACCGAGGCTTGGAAATGGGTTTTATTGAGTCCGGCATACTCGTATAGCCGCTCTCTCACGCTCACCACGTACGTGAGAGAAAGCCGTTTTCTATGTAAAGTATACTCAGTTATTTATGCTGGGAGGGTATAGCAATGTTCAGTGCACTTTTCTGATTACTTATTACTTCAGCATCTATCACAATTTGCATGTCTTTCTCACTGTGAATGTATTATCTTACACTTACTTAAAGATAGGTACAACCTGACTTCATTATGTACAGTCCTGGCACTTACAAGAAGGTATTTACAACTTGACTTCACTAGATAGCCTAGTCCTTACACTTACAAGAAAATATTTCTATCTATCTATTGCCACATGCCTCAATCCCATTCGGGGTGGCCACAAACAAATCGCCTCCACGTCGCCCTGTCCCCCGCCATTTCACTGCCCTGCTCCCAACTCATACCCCCCTCTCTCATATACCTCTCCACCCCATCCCTCCATCTCATCCTTGGCCTCCCCCTCCCTCTTCCTCTCTCCACCTCACTCACATACACTCTCTTCGTCAGTCTTTCACCCTCCATCCTCTCCACATGGCCAAACCACCTCAGTGTGTTCCTCATAACACTTCCTATCACATCCACATCCACACCATAATATGTGCAGCATGTGATGTGGTGTGTGGAAGGAAGAGAAGACGGAGGGGGGTGCAAGGAACAGCGTGGTGGAATGAAGAGGTGAGACAGGCTGTGGCACAAAAGAAGAAAGCATACAATGAATGGATGAGAAATAGGGGCGTGGAAGAAGTTGAGAGGTGGAAGAGAGAGTTATATGTAGAAAGAGAGAGGTGAAAAGATTAGTAAGAGAGTAAGAAGAGAGTGGATGAGGAATTTGGAAGGAATTTCAGTGTAAAGTGGAGGGACTGTAAGAAAATGTTCTGGAAAGAGGTGAAAAGAGTAAGACAGGGTGGAAGTGAAGTTAGCAGGGGAGTGAAAGATAAAAATGGTAGATTACTAGTGGAGAAGGGAGAAAAAGTGAGCAGATGGAGAGAACACTTTAAGGAATTGTTGAACTTAGAGGATGGAAGTAATACGAGTATAAGTGGCTGGGGAATGGCTGGGAGAAGGAGGGAGGTGAGAAGACAGGAAGAAATCAGTAGGATAGAAGTTGTGGAAGCAATGAAAAAAGTTAAATTGGGGAAAGCCCCAGGAATTGATTGAGTGTGTGGTGAAATGCTGAAGCACGGGGGAGAGATAGTAGTAGAATGGATGCGGAAAATGTGCAGATTGGCCTGGGAGGAAGGTAGAGTCCCAGAGGATTGGAAGTCAGGTATAATTATTCCCTTGTAGAAAGGAAAAGGGGAAAAAGAAGTGCGTGGAAATCATAGGGGCATTTGTCTTCTTAGTATAATAGAAGTGTATGGTAAGATACTTATTGACAGAGTTAGAGAACGAACAGAGGAATTAGTTGGAGAAGAACAGGGAGGCTTTAGGAAGGGAAGTGGTTGTATAGATCAGATATTCATTCTTAGATCTTTAGTGGAAAAGTTTTTAGAGAAGGGAAAGTTGTATGCGGCTTTCATGGATTTAGAGAAAGCATATGACAGGGTGGATAGACAAGGATTGTGGAAAGTATTAAGAATATATGGTGTAGATGGGAAGTTGTTGAATGCTGTGAAGAGTATGTATGATGGTGCTAAGGCTGCAGTGCGTGTGGATGGTGAACTGAGTGAATTTTCCTCTTTGAAGGCTGGGTTGAAACAGTGATGTGTCATGTCTCCATGGTTGTTCAATCTGTACATGGATGGGGTAATAAAAGAGGTACAAGGTAGGGTAGTGGATGTTGGAGTGGCCCTGGTGAGAGAGGATAGTGTTTGGAAACTCCCTGTACTGTTGTTTGCAGATGATACTGTGTTGTTGAGTGAAGACGAAGGGGAGCTGCAAGGCTTGTTGGATGAGTTTGAGAGAGTGTGTAAGAAACGGAACCTAAAGGTGAATGTAGGGAAGAATAAAGTGATGGTCTTTGAGAGAGGTGAAGTTAGTGAATGTACAGCGAGGTTGGATGGTGAGGAATTGGAAAATGTGAGTACGTTTAAGTATTTGGGTAGTGTGATGAGTAAGGATGGAGGTTTCGAGGGTGAAGTGCTTGAAAGGGTACAGCAGGGAAGAAAGGTTGCTGGTTCCTTGAAAGCAGTGATAAGAAACAGGGAAGTGAGCATGGAAGTGAAAAAGTTACTACATGACAGTATTGTGATACCAACTCTAACGTATGGAAGTGAAGCTTGGACGTTGTTGGAAGGACACAAGTCAAGAGTGAGAGCAGTGGAAATGAGTTATTTAAGAGGAGCATGTGGAGTCACATGGAGAGACAGGCTGACGAATGAGGATATAAAGGAGCGTTGTGGTGTGGATGTGGATGTGATAGGAAGCGTTATGAGGAACACACTGAGGTGGTTTGGCCATGTGGAGAGGATGGAGGGTGAAAGTCTGACGAAGAGAGTGTATGTGAGTGAGGTGGAGGGGGGGAAGAGGGAGAGGGAGGCTGAGGATGAGATGGAGGGATGGGGTGGAGAGGTATATGAGAGAGGGGGGTGTGAGTTGGGAGCAGGGCAGTGAAATGGCGGGGGACAGGGCGACTTGGAGGCGATTTGTTTGTGGCCACCCCAAACGGGATTGAGGCGTCTGGCAATAGATAGATAGATAGATGTTCTTCCCTGTCTCCTGCAGCTCCTGCCATCATTCATTAGACTCTTTGGACCTTCATTTAATCAAAAAGTAAGCAGTGGTATGCCTTACCATATCAAATCACCAATACTTATTTGGTGTTGTTAAAATGTTGGCCAGAAGTGAATAGTCAATACTGAAAGGTTGAAGTTCGGCAGTGCTACCAGCAGAGTACTGTTTTAGGTGAAACAAAGAATGGCTTATAGTTCCTTTATAAAATGCAACCACCACAAAAAATTTTAACTGGTATTAGTGTTTAACCATGAATTTCAACTCCACATCTATTTAACTAACCCACTTCTGGTAAATCAGAATGGTTCTTACCTGTTCAGTTCAACTTAAATAAAGAGGCCTTCCAAACATATAACTGTTGCTATTTTTACCTGCAACAAAAAATATGTAAATGAAAATGATAGTACAAATTATGAGATGTTTTGGCCAAGGTAAGAAGTTAGTTGAGAGTCTGACATGTAGGGTATGAGAGGGGAGACCAAGGATGAGCTGGAGGGATGGAATGGAGAGAAATATATGAAATGGGGTGTGTGAGTTGGAGGGATGGCAGCCAATGACAAGAAAACACACTGGTTATCATGCTTTATTAACAGTGCAATATCTCATGGTTTCTGCACGTTTCCCACAATTATAGTCACTGAATCGATAGTCAAATAGTTTCTGAACAAAATCTCTTGGAATTCCATTTAAATATATACTACAGGTATATGTAACCTGTTTGTTATTTCATATATATTGACATTTCTACCTATGCTTCACCATGATCAACAGCTTATGCAACTTCGTTATAGTTGGTAATGGCTTAACCATCTCGAAACCACTGATTACATTCACACATAATTTCGAAGAAACTACATGTAAGCCATGTAAATCTCTTGTAATAGCTTTGATGGGGGCATAACTACAAATAAAATGAAAATATCAATGGGTAATCTGTCTTCCTCAACACGCAATTACTTTTGTTTACTGAGGATTCGTCCTTAACTTATTTTTGGCCCACCGAATTAGGCTCATTGTACACGGTTCAGAGAAGAAAGAGACCTGATAATGGCAAGTAAGAGTAAGTGGTAAAAATTATGGGACTGAACTGTGAAATCAACACGGATTTAGTTGGCAAAATTCCCGAGTCCACTGACGTACGAAATAACCAATCATCCCGCTAGTTCTTCTCTCTGCAGGGCTTCTGCTGCGAATGAGTCGTACTTCTGGCAGTCGGCGGCGCATGCAAGGAGCCAGGATTAGTTAGGGAGTCAGATCTGAACGCTACACCGGAGTTGGTGAGTACATACAGTACAGATATGCCGACGGTTTGGTTGTATTTATTAATGATGAAAAATAATACTTTCGTCATTTCTGTCAATTAATGATGTTTGTTCTACATTACATCAGTTGGTTATTAATTATTATTATTAGTAATTTACAATAATTAGACAGGAATTTGCTAGTTAATTATCGATCATTTAAATTAAGTAAAGACGAATACACACACACACACGAGGCACCGAGGGGAGTAGACGCATGTCGCCACCACTCCATACCTGGCCAACTTGGCCAGTGGCATTACCTAAATTAGTATCTTTATATGAGTCAAGCTCTGTACTAGGGTAGACTAAATGGTGTTCTAATATATATATAAAAAAAAAAGAAGTTTTAAGTAAGACTATTGTTCAAACAGTAAAGAAAACAAAGTAGCGCAATAATGTGCTAAATCAACTGGTCAGTTGTTTAGTCTATGACTGCACCAGGGAATGTAAGTAGTATATGTGCTTTTAGTACTGCATGATGGCCTCATACTTTAGTAAAGCAAATTTGGAAAAGAAAAGGAATAAAGGTAGAAAGCAGGATGATGATTTCTACCAAGAACTGGTTGAAATGGAGACTTACAATAAACTGGTGGAACGAGTACACAGACTAGGGATGGCTTTTCGGAATGAGATTGATGAAATTAAGAAACAGATGCACTTGCAAAAGCAAGAAATAGGAAAATTAGGAAAGGAAGTAAACAAGAAAGACACAACCATAGATGAGCTGACGGTAGAAGTGGGTTCACTTAGGAGGAAAATGAGTGAAATGGCAAGTACAGTAGTCAACCATGAGAGTATTATGGAAGAGTTCAAAAATAATACAGAGACAATTAGGCAAGTAAGCAGTCTGATAGATCAGAGCAGTGATATTGAGGAGAAGATAACACAGATGAATGAAGCTGTGTAAAGCTACAAAAATGATGTGGAAACCACTTATGCTGAAATGGTGAAAGTAAAGAAAGACTTAGAAATAAGGGTGGGAGAAAAAAGCATGAAAAAGGAAGTGAAAAGAATAATCCACAACAATCCAAAGTTAGTCAGACATTCAGCAGATATCAACAAATCTATAGTAATCACTGGTATAGAGGAGGAAGAAGTAAGAAACAAGACCTCAAGAGACAAAAAGGAGATGGCAATTGTAATGAGCATATTGAAAGAAGTATCAGAGGAAATCTGTAGTAAAGACATAGAGAAACACAAAAGGTTGGGGAAATACAAGAGAAACAAGTCAAGGCCCCTAAAGGTAACCTTCCAGAGTGTAAACACTGTGGTGGAGATACTAAAATATGCAAAGAATCTTATGGAAAAAGAGGAGTTCAAGAATGTTCTTACCTTACCTAATTGTTCTTACCTAATTGTATCTTTACAGGAATGAGTCAAGCTCGTACTGTCCCTTGTCTTAAACCATATTTATTGTACATATCCTTAAATTTGTGAATTGTTTTGGCACACACTATTTCATTCGGTAGTGCATTCCATTGATCAATTGCTCTGTTTGGGAAACTGAATTTCCTTACATCTTTATCACCTCTCTTCTTATGCAGTTTTTTTGCAGTGTCCTCTTGCTGATGCTTCTCCATATGTTAAGTAATCATTTATGTCTATTTTCTCCTTCCCTGATATGCACTTATATAGCATTATCATGTCACCTTTTTTCCTTCTCTCCTGTAGTGTTGGTAGATTCAGTTTATTTAGTCTTTCTTCGTAGCTTAGGTCCCTTAAGCTTGGTATCCATCTTGTAGCGGCCCTTTGCACTTTTTCAATCTTGTCTATGTGCTTTTTGAGATGAGGACTCCAGACTACTGATGCATATTCCAGGGTTGGTCTAATGAATGATGTTATTATCTTTCTTAGCATGTCTTCATTTATGTATGTGAATGCTATTCTCATATTTGCAAACAGTGTATACATGTTCCGTATTTTCTCGCTGATGTGGTCAGCCGGAGATAGTCTGTTATTGATAATCACACCTAGGTCTTTCTCTCTTTCTGATGTATGTAGGGTTTTATTTCCTAACTTATAATCCCAATCAGGTCTCTTTCCACTTTTACCAAACTTGATTACATGACACTTGTCCACATTGAATTCCACTTGCCATGTACTACTCCATTCATGAAGTTTATTTAATTCTTCTTGTAGCTCTTTACAAGAGTCTGTGTTAGTAATTCTCCTTTGTATTTTTGCATCATCTGCAAACATATTCAGATAGCTTTTATTTCCAGTGTTACTGTTTATATCATTTATATACACTAAAAACATGATTGGTGCCAGCACTGAACCCTGTGGTACTCCACTAGTCACTTCTTTCCATGATAAGTAGTTTCCTCTTAGTACTATTCTCATTTCTCTTTTTTATGAGAAAGTCTTGCATCCAACAAAACAGTTTGCCTTGAATTCCTCCTTGATGGTACAGTTTCCGTAAAAGTCTTTGGTGTGGTACTGTGTCAAAAGCTTTCTTGAAATCTAAATAGATACTGTCCACCCATCCTTCCCTTTCCTGTATTGTGTTTGTTACTCTGTCATAGTAACTCAACAGATTAGTAACACATGATTTTCTTTTTCTGAAACCAAACTGCCTTTCTGTTATCGTACTGTGTTCTTCTAGATGATTTACCCAAGCTTTTCTTATAAGCTTTTCTAATACTTTGCTTACAACACTGGTCAGTGATACTGGTCGGTAGTTGAGTGGATTTTGTCTATTTCCTTTCTTGAATAAAGGGACAATATTTCCTTTTTTCCAAATATCAGGTAGGTTACCTTGACTCAAGGATTTCTTGAAAATTAAAAATAATGGTTTACTTAACTCCTTTGCACATTCTCGTAGTACCCAACATGAAATTTCATGAGGACCACTTGCTTTTCCTCTGTCTAATCTACTTAACTCCTCCTGTATTACTTTTTCTGCTATTTGTATATCTGGTAGTATGTGTGGACATGCATGTTCCACATAGTCCCTCTCAAAATTTTTTTCTTCTGTAAAAACTAATTGGAAATTCTTATTTAGTGCTTCACAAATATCTTTCTCTTGTGTATAAGTGATTCCCTCGTCCGTAATGGATTGTATTATATCTTTTACTTTGGTTTTGCTTCTGATATAGCTGTAAAACAGCTTTGGTTGATCACTACTTTTATTTAATATATCCTCCTCAAACTGTTTTTGGGTTTCCCTCCTTATTCTTGTATAATCGTTTCTTGCCTGTTTGTAATTATTATACGCCCTTTCACTATTATGTCTTCTGTATCTATTCCACAACAAATCTGTTCTTTCTTTTGATTTTTTACATTCTGTATTGAACCATTTCTGTATTTTCTTATCTGCTTCTTTGTGCTGTGGGATGTACTTCTGGACTCCTATTTCATAAAATTCACAGAATTTTTTATATACAGCATTTAAATCTTGTCCTCTAAGCTCATTTTCCCAATCAACTTCTAAGAAATACTTCTTTAGGTCTTGATAATTTCCTTTTTTATAGTTTAGGCTCTTTTTGTAACTGTCATTGCTGTTTACTATGTCATATGCTATCCTGAAGTTATAATTTAGTACTGCATGATCACTTTTGCCGAGTGGAGTGTGGATAAGAATATGCTTAACACAAGAGGAACTGGAATTACTGAAAGAGAAGAGGGAGGAAGCAGAAACAAAAAATGAGGGAAGATCAGAGGAGGAGAAGAATACGTTTTTTTACAAAGTAATTGGATTGCAGGTACGAAAGTGGTACATAAACAGAAGGGAATGAAAAGGAGGAAGGTAATAGAACCAAGTCATGACAAGTATATAAACAAGATGATTAAGTTGATGTACTCAAATGTGGATGGAATGGTATCTAAATTATTAGAGATGAATGATTATATTAGAGAAAATGAACCACATATAATATGCCTAACTGAAACAAATTTAACACCAAGGATATCAAAGGACATCCTAAACTTAGAGGAATACAATATATGGAGAAGTGATAGGAACTTAAAAAAGGGAGGAGGAATTATAATATTAACTAAGAAAAATCTAAAAGTCAAAGAAATAGAACCAGATATACCCTCACAAGTAGAACTGATTGCAGTAGAGATCAATACATCTGAAGGGAAAGTAATTGTAGCCAATTTGTACATGCCACCCAGATCAAACACATGGAAATGAGGTGAATATGAAGATCTGGCGGGGAGTACAGTTCAGAGTTTAAGAGCATTACTACATAGAATCGAAGAGAAATCAGAAAGAATTATACTAACTGGGGATTTTAATACAATTATAAATTGAAATACTCTAGATATAATAAGCCAAGAAAGCTGTTGGGATCAAAAGCTCCTGGATCTCGTTCAGGAGTTTTTCCTAACGCAACATGTAAGGGAAAGCACCAGAAAAAGAGGACTCGATGTACCCTTAATGCTAGATCATATATTTACTAGGCAAGAAAACAATATTGACAATTTAATATATCACCCTCCATTCAGCAAAAGTGACCATGCAGTACTAAACTGTAACTTCAGGATTGCATATGACATAGTTAACAGCAATGAAAGGTACAAAAAGAGCCTAAACTATAAAAAGTGAAATTATCAAGACCTAAAGAAGTACTTCTTAGAAGTTGATTGGGAAAATGAGCTTAGAGGACAAGATTTAAATGCTATATATAAAAAATTCTGTGAACTTTATGAAATAGGAGTCCAGAAGTATATCCCACAGCACAAAGAAGCAGAAAAGAAAATAAAGAAATAGTTCAATACAGACTGTAAAAGATCAAAAGAAAAAAGAGATTTGCTGTGGAATAGATACGGAAGACACAATAGTGAAAGGGCATATAACAACTATAAACAGGCAAGAAACGATTATACATGAATAAAGAGGGAAGCCCAAAAACAGTTTGAGGAGGATATCATAAATAAAAGCAGTGATCAACTGAAGCTATTTTACAGCTACATCAGAAGCAAAACCAAAGTAAAAAATAAAAATACAATCCATTACGGACGAGGGAATCACCTATACACAAGAGAAGAATATTTGTGAAGCACTAAATAAGAATTTCTCATCAGTTTTTAGAGAAGAAAAAAATTTTGAGAGGGATTGTGTGGAACATGCCTGCCCACACGTACTACTAGATAAACAAATATCAGAAAAAGAAATACAGGAGAAGTTAAGTAAATTAGACAAAGGAAAAGGAAATCGTCCTGTTGAAATTTCGTGTTGGGTACTACATGAATGTGCAAACGAGCTAAGTAAACCATTATCTTTAATTTTCAAGAAATCCTTGAGACAAGGTAAACTACCTGATATTTGGAAGAAAGCAAACATTGTTCCCGTATTCAAGAAAGGGAATAGATAAAATCCACTCAACTACCGACCAGTATTACTAACCAGTGTTGTAAGCAAGGTATTAGAAAAGCTTATAAGAAAAGTTTGTGTAAATCATCTAGAAGAACACAATATGATAACAGATAGACAGTTTGGTTTCAGAAAAGGAAAATCATTTGTTACTAATCTGTTGAGCTACTATGACAGAGTAACAGAAACATTACAGAAAAGAGAAGGATGGGTGGACAGTATCTAATTAGATTTCAAAAAAGCATTTGACAGAGTACTGCACCAAAGACTTCTGTGGAAACTGTACCATCGAGGAGGAATTCGAGGCAAACTGTATTGTTGGATGCAGGATTTTCTCATAAAAAGAGAAATGAAAACAGTACTAAGGGGAAATTACTCATCATGGAGAGAAGGGACTAGTGGAGTTCCACAGGGCTCAGTGCTGGCACCAATCATGTTTTTAGTGTATATAAATGATATAGACAGTAACACTGGAAATGAAAGCTATCTAAATATGTTTGCAGATGATGCAAAAATACAAAGGAGAAATACTAACACAGACTCTTGTAAACAGCTGCAAGAAGAATTATATAAACTTCATGAATGAAGTAATACATGGCAAATGGAATTCAATGTGGACTAGTGTCATGTAATCAAGTTTGGTAAAAGTGGAAAAAGTCCTGAGTGGGATTATAAGTTAGGAAATAAAACCCTACACACATCAGAAAGAGAAAAGGACCTAGGTGTGATTATCAATAACAGACTATCTCCGGCTGACCACATCAGTGAGAAGGTACGGAACATGTATACACTGCCTGCAAATACAGTAATCCCTCCATTATCCGACATAATAGAGCCAAAGGCATGTCCGGAAAGTGGTCCTGTCCAGATATTGGGCACCAGCCTCCTGGACTGGTACTTATAGACCCTAACCCAGCCTAACTTTGAAAGCCATCTAAATAACTCCCTACCAGACATGCATACCACCTATTTAAACCTATTTAAGACCCTGTTCACACCAATAATGGACAGAAAGCATGAAATAAATGAAAAGGAACCAAAGAATGAGGAATTAGAAGTGACTGTACCTCAGCCAGGGTACTTACATCACGTTTGTGGCTGCCTTTCTAAGGTTTTAGCAGTGATGAAAATGCTCTTGAAGCACGTACAGTAATCCAGTGTTGTGCTGCACTTAATTCTTTGCACTGTGAGTTATAATTGTTTAACACTGCACATTGTTCTTAACTGCACCACTGCAGTTCAAACTGCCAGATAAACTGCCAGTTTGTACTCCACAGTTGATCCTTTGCACTCTAAGTTCAAATTTCTTAACACTGCACAACACTGTAAATTCCCATGTGGTCTAGAGGCGAGGTATTGCAGTATATTCACTGTTTATTCACAAAAAACGAGCACGTGTGGCTTCCAGTGCGATAAGCATCTATTCACATTCGAAGTTAGGGAGTAACTGTTGATGTCGGAGAAACAGAGTTGCCAGATCGCAATGGCCACATTACCAATATCCTCAACTTTTATTACCAAATTTAACTTTTCATTACCAAATTCGTAAAGCTAGCATTTATTCTTCACTAATTATATATACAAGTGGAAATATACGTAATCATTCTCCTTATAATTAACAACATGTTGATTATTTTCACGCTATGTAGGGTAGCAGATTAATCAGAGAGAGCAAACAATCCACCATCTCCATCCTGTGTGTCCTCATACACGTGAAAAATCCGTTTGGTAATGCATTATTCTGATTCATTACCAGACGAATTTTTCATTACCCAATTGGCCCACATTTGGTAATGAAAAATAACAAACGGCAACCCTGACAGGGAAGGGGAGAGGGGGGAGGAAGGAAGGGGTGAAGGGTCCGTGGTGTAAGCAGCTGTTTGGCACTGCGCAGCAATTTGAAATTACGGATGGGAAAAAATTCAGATTTTGGGGGGATTTTTTTCTTTTTTTGGCCATTTTTCAGTTCCGATGGTCCAGGCCCACAATGTCCGGTAAGTGGGAATGTCCAGAAAGTGGGCTTCCAGAAAGTAGAGGGATTACTGAGAATAGCGTTCACATACGTAATTGAAGACATGCTAAGAAAGATAATAACATCATTCATCAGACCAACCCTGGAGTATGCTTCAGTAGTCTGGAGTCCTCATCTCAAAAAAACACATAGACAAGATTGGAAAAATTCAAAGGGCCGCTACAAGGTGGGTACCAAGCTTAAGGGACCTAAGCTACGAAGAAAGACTAAAAAAAACTGAATCTACCAACATTACAGGAGAGAAGGAAAAGAGGTGACATGATTATGCTATATAAATGCATATTAGGGAAGGAGAAAATAGACATAAATGATTACTTAACCTATGGGGATGCATCAGCAAGAGGACACTGCAAAAAACTGCACAAAAAGAGAGTTGATAAAGACGTAAGGAAATTTAGTTTCCCAAATAGAGCAACTGATTAGCGGAATGCACTACCGAATGAAATACTGTGTGCAAAACATTTCACAAATTTAAAGATATGTACGATAAATATGGTTTAAGACACAGGACAGTACGAGCTTGACTCATTCCTGTAAAGATACAATTAGGTAAGAACAGTTAGGTAAGAACACACACACACACCTCTAACTATCCCTGTCTCTAACTCCTGCTCTCTCCCCCACTCTCTCAGACTAATTCTTACTCATTACGTTATTATTTTGTAACAGTATGTTACTTTCAGTTTAAAGTAATGGAAAAAGCATTGCTATTGTATAAATAGCCTTTAAAAGAAAGCCTCAAATCATTTTTATTTTTGTTTTCGTATGTATCTTAAATAGGTATCATTGAAAATATTTACAACTTACATTTACATGAAAATATTTACAAAATCCCTTCACTGTGTACAGCACTGGGTGGGGCACACAGGCAGAGTGAGGCAGAGCGAGCGTGAGCAGGAGAGCGAGTGAGTGTATGGCCTTGACAGCTTGGGGGATGGTAGAGGAACAGTTACCTTACATGCCTGCCAATTTTTACCCTCGAATCTTGAAAAATGCGGTTACAGTGAAGTTCTTTATTTTAAATCGTTTTAAAACGGCACTGGCACTGGCTGTGGAATTATGTCAGACCGTATTAAAATGGCACTGGCACGTGGTGGGTTAATGCCAAATTATTATCCTAACCTATCTATCTATCTATCTATTGCCAGACGCCTCAATCCCGTTTGGGGTGGCCAAAAACAAATTGCCTCCAAGTCGCCCTGTCCCCCGCCATTTCACTGCCCTGCTCCCAACTCACACCCCCCTCTCTCATATACCTCTCCACCCAATCCCTCTATCTCATCCTCGGCCTCCCCCTCCCTCTTCCCCCCTCCACCTCACTCACATACACTCTCTTCGGCAGTCTTTCACCCTCCATCCTCTCCACATGGCCAAACCACCTCAGTGTGTTCCTCATAACGCTTCCTATCACATCCACATCCACACCACAACGATCCTTTATATCCTCATTCGTCAGCCTGTCTCTCCACGTGACTCCACAGGCTTCTCTTAAATAACTCATTTCCACTGCTCTCACTCTTGACTTGTGTCCTTCCAACAATGTCCAAGCTTCACTTCCGTACGTTAGAGTTGGTATCACAATACTGTCATGTAGTAACTTTTTCACTTCCATGCTCATTTCCCTGTTTCTTATCACTGCTTTCAAGGAACCAGCAACCTTTCTTCCCTGCTGTACCCTTTCAAGCACTTCACCCTCGAAACCTCCATCCTTACTCATCACACTACCCAAATACTTAAACGTACTCACATTTTCCAATTCCTCACCATCTAACCTCGCTGTACATTCACTAACTTCACCTCTCTCAAAGACCATCACTTTACTCTTCCCTACATTCACCTTTAGGTTCCGTTTCTTACACACTCTCTCAAACTCATCCACCAAGCCTTTCAGCTCCCCTTCGTCTTCACTCAACAACACAGTATCATCTGCAAACAACAGTACAGGGAGTTTCCAAACACTATCCTCTCTCACCAGGGACACTCCAACATCCACTACCCTACCTTGTACCTCTTTTATTACCCCATCCATGTACAGATTGAACAACCATGGAGACATGACACATCCCTGTTTCAAACCAACTTTCAAAGAGAAAAATTCACTTAGTTCCCCATCAACACGCACTGCAGCCTTCGCACCATCGTACATACTCTTCACAGCATTCAACAACTTCCCATCTACTCCATATATTCTTAACACTTTCCACAATCCTTGTCTATCCACCCTGTCATATGCTTTCTCCAAATCCATGAAAGCCGCATACAACTTCTTTCCCTTCTCTAGAAACTTTTCCACTAAAGATCTAAGAATGAATATCTGATCTACACAACCTCTTCCCTTCCTAAAACCTCCCTGTTCTTCTCCAACTAATTTCTCTGTTCTTTCTCTAACTCTGTCTATAAGTATCCTACCATACACTTTTCCTATTATACTAAGAAGACAAATGCCCCTATGATTACCACACACTTCTTTTTCCCCTTTTCCTTTGTACAAGGGAATAATTATACCTGACTTCCAATCCTCCGGGACTCTACCTTCCTCCCAGGCCAATCTGCACATCTTCCACATCCATTCTACTACTACCTCTCCCCCATGCTTCAGCATTTCACCACACACTCCATCAATTCCTGGGGCTTTCCCCGATTTAACTTTCTTCATTGCTTCCACAACTTCTATCCTACTGATTTCTTCCTGTCTTCTCACCTCCCTCCTTCTCCCAGCCATTCCCCAGCCACTTATACTTGCATTACTTCCATCCTCTACGTTCAACAATTCCTTAAAGTGTTCTCTCCATCTGCTCACTTTTTCTCCCTTCTCCACTAGTAATCTACCATTTTTATCTTTCACTCCCCTGCTAACTTCATTTCCCCCCTGTCTTACTCTTTTCACTTCTCTCCAGAACATTTTCTTACAGTCCCTCCACTTTACACTCAAATTCCTTCCAAATTCCTCATCCACTCTCTTCTTACTCTCTCTTACTAATCTTTTCACCTCTCTCTTCCTTTCCACATATAACTCTCTCTTCCGCCTCTCAACTTCTTCCACGCCCCTATTTCTCATCCATTCATTGTATGCTTTCTTCTTTTGTGCCACAGCCTGTTTCACCTCTTCAGTCCACCACGCTGTTCCTTGCACCCCCCTCCGTCTTCTCTTCCTTCCACACACCACATCACATGCTGCACATATTTCTTCTGTAAATATCTTACACACACCTTCCACGTCTCCCATCTGCTCCAATTCATATTTGCCCAATCGTTCCTCCACTTCTCTCTTATACTCTGCCTTTTGCTCATCCTCTTGTAACCTTTCCACTCTCCTTGCAACTACTCCTTCCTCTCGTCTTTCCCTTCTTCTATTCCTCCATCTCACTTGCATCTTAATTCTGGCCACCACCAAGTAGTGGTCAGAAAGTCCACTCCCCCAACCTCTATACACTCTTGCATCCTTTACACATCTTCGCATCCTTTCATCCACACACACATAATCAATCATTGCCTTCCTTTCATTCAGTTCACCACCCACCCTTCTCATCACTCGCCATGTATACCTGTGGATCATTTTATGCCTGAACCAACCCCTCCCAGCACAAATGTCCACTAACGCACTCCCATTCTCATCTATCTCGGCAGGCACACCCCACTCACCAACTATTCCATCCACCTTCACATTACCAACTTTACCATTCATATCACCAATCAAAAACACTCTCTCATTCCTTCCAAACTTTTCCATGCACACTTCCACATTTGTCCAGAACTCTTCTCTCACTCTTCTAGCACGATCTTGCATTGGCGCATACACACACACAATCGCCCACATTTGTATTCCAACTTTCAACTTTACCCACACAATCCTTGACCCAACTGATCCATACTGTCTTATGCTCTTCTTCCATCTTTTACTCACAACTATACACACTCCTTCCTTTGCCCTCTCATTCTCATCTACTCCTGCACATATACCCCATCCATACTCCCATTCTCTCACACTTTCTCCTCTCCATTTTGTTTCAGTTATTCCACATACATCCACTTTCGCACCCTCAAGCACCTGGACAATCTCTCTCTCTTTCACCTCATCATTCGCTCCTCTTACATTCCATGTACTCATTACCAAGTCCTTTGTCCGGTCCTGGGTCGTCATCATTTGGTCAGTCCTTGTCCGAGGCTTCTTGTTTGTTTTTTTTAGTTAGTTGTTTTCCGGGGAGGGGCACTAACCCTCCGCCAACCCTTTTAGTCGCCTTTTACGACAAGCAGGGATACTGGGGGAGTATTCTTGAAAACCCCCCTACCCCCCCTACCCCCCCTGATATTACAGACTGTTTGGATAAGTTACCATAGGTTAGTTTAGGTTAGATTAGGCTAGGTTATGGTTAAATAAATTTAGTTTAGACTTCAGGAAAAATATATTGGGAAGAAAAGGGATCTGTATTTTGTTTTTATTGATTTGGAAAAGGCCTTTGACAGAGTCACTAGAGAGATGGTGAAGTGGTCAATAAGAAAGCTTGGCTTGAAGGAGTGGCTGGTTAGGGTGGTTATAGTTATGTATGTGGGTGCTCACACCCAGGTAAGAGTGAATGAAAATTTGAGTGATGAGTTTTCCATGAACGTTGGTGTGCATCAGGGGTCAGTTTTGAGTCCCATGTTGTTTATCATGGTACTTGAACCCGTCTCATGTGACTTCAGAAATGGACTCCCGTGGGAGATGTTGTATGCTGATGATTTGGTGTTGATTGCAGAGAACGAAAGGGAGGCGGAGGAAAGGTTTAGGAAGTGGAGAGATGGTATGGGGCACAAGGGCTTAACGGTAAATGCAGATTAAACAAAAGTGATGATATCTAGGGTTGGTGGCAGTACTGTCAAAGATGAGGGAGAGTGGCCATGTGCAGTTTGCCACAAGGGCATGGGAAGTAATTCCCTCGTGTGGTGTTTGTGATAAATGGGTGCACAACAGATGTAGTGGTATCAGAGGTAGACTGCGAGATAATGCTGATTTAGGTGTACGGCATGTCGGGGAGAGCAGGTGGAGATTGTCAGGCATGAAAGGATTGAACTTGCTGGTGAATCTCTTGAGTGTGTGGAAGAGTTTTGTTATTTGGGAGACATGTTGTGTGCTGGAGGTTGCGCTGGAGCTAGCTCTGTGGCTAGGGTGAGAAGTGGTTGGAAGAAGTTCAGGGAGCTGTTGCCTCTCCTAACATTGAGAGGACTCTCCCTACATGCTAAGGGGTCTTTGTATGCAGCATGGGTTAAGAGTGTAGTGCTGTATGGTAGTGAGACCTGGGGAGTAAAGGAGGAGGATATTCGCAGGCTCAGACGTACAGAAATGACAATGATTAGGTGGATGTGTAGTGCATCCCTGCGTGCAAGGTCTGGAGGGGCTGGGTTTACGATGGAAGAGTTGAGAGGTAGGATGGGACTGGAGTGTATTGGTGTTGTGATGAGGAGAGGTAGATTGAGATGGGTTGGGCATGTGGAGAGGATGGGGGATGATAATTGGGTGAGAAGTGTTAATATTGGGGGTGGGGTTATAAGGGGTAGATCGAGAAAGGGATAGGAAGAGGTCATTAAGTGTGACCTCAGGGTCAAGGGACTGAACAGGGAGGCTGCAATAGATCGTGCACCATGGAGAGCCGCCATTAGGTGACCGAGGCCAATGCATGCAAGCATGTTGCAGCCTTTAAATATGAAATGAAACAAAACTGTGTTAGGTTAGGTTAGAGTTGGCATGGTTAAGTTGGGTTAAGTTATATTGTTAGGTTGGACAGTTTAAGTGAGGTAACATATGTGTTTGAATAGATTCAGTAAGGCTTGGCTTGTAGTAATAAGTATTGAACTAGGCTCATATTGTCCTGTCTTAATTATTATGGATATCTAGGGAGAAATTTATTCAGCTCATGGAAAAATATACTGAACTGGAAGGGTTACATACGAGGTACTATCCATAATTTTCTGGACTAGTGCTATATGAATTTGAAAGCTCACCATAGCTCCTATTGGCCACCATCACCCTCAAAGTAGTTCCCTTGCACATTGATATAGCGGTCCAAGCGCTTCCTCCCTTGCTGAAATGCTCCCTGGAAGTTCTTTTTGACGAGAGTGTCAAGCACCTCCTGCTGTTCGTTCTGGATATCCTCATTGGTTTCTAAACAATGCCCTCTCAGCTTAATCTTCATTTTTGGGAACAGAAAAAAGTCATAGAGGGCCTGGACAAGAAGGCTTCATCAGAGGCAAGTCCAAGAAGCTCAGGCAGTCATCGACGCATTGCTGCATGTGGTCAGCTGTCAGGAGCCTGGGGACAAATTTGGCTGTGATGGGGCACTTGCCTAATTCTTCAGTTAGAATCCTCTGACATGTCACAAAACTAATTCCCACCTCCTCACCAATATCGTCAATGCTCCAATGTCAATCTTCATGGATGAGCTGCTGAATTTTTGTGACATTCTGAGGAGGTGCTGGTTGAGGGCCTCCCTGTGTGGCTGTCATTGCCAACTGATGTTTGAACTGTGTCTACCACTGAGACATCTGTGTCCGACCGAGAGATTGCTCACCAAACACTTGTTGAATTATTGTCAGGGTCCATTTTGCACTTTTCCTGAGATTTGCAGAAATTTGATGTAAAGTCACTGTTCCTTTTTTATATCTATCCTAAAATCACCTGACAGCACATGGGCAAGAGCAGACAAATGAATGTCACAAATCCCCACATCCGCCTAGCTCCTCGCCCTGTGACACTGACTCACAATGCATGATAGTACACTCGACCCTCGATTTGGCGGACCCATTTCCCGGATTTCGGATTTTCCAGACACGGACTGAGGCTGGACAATATTATCAAATGCTGGACAAATGCCCGTACAAGTCCGGGATTCTCACAAAAGTCCGGCCATTATTCTCTCATTTAAAACTATAAGCAGTCTGTTGCACAACATAGTATAATTTTAGCAAGGTTTTGACTCGATAAAGGCCATTTGTAACACACAAGAAGATATTTTCATACATGAAATGCATCTTGGCCACCAATCTGCTTCACCCCACCAGTTCCTAACTCGTGGCAATATCCCATTTGCCACTTACCTTTCTCAAATGCCACTGTAAATGGTTTAGTGCATAACACAGTAAAATTTAAGGCAGGCTTGGACACAATAAAATTCATAAATAACAAAAAAAATATTTTCTTATGGACAACGTCAATGGAATCCATTCCTACTCACTTAGCTCACCCAACTCGGTGTGACTAAAGACCGAATCGGCACTTTTCAATGGAAAATATATATATATATTTTTTCGCCACGGTGGCTCATACACACTTAATTATCTGAAATCCGCTAAAAAAAATGTACCCAATTAATAAATTAGGTTTCAGAGCTAAAATGCGCCAATGTTAACAGATATTTCCCCTTCAGATCATCAGTGTTTGTATCTCGGTCAGCTGATGAGTGGTTGGCCAATGTTGGCCCCCTTGACAGACTTCTATTTTGCATAAATATTTAGTACAAAAAAATGTATCTGCATTGTAAATCGATATTTATACAAAACAAAAGTCCATCAAGGTGAGTTGTTAGGCTAGAGGCAAAACACTTCTGCTGTCTTCAAGCAGTTTTCGCTCTGAATCCTGATTTTCTATGAATGATTATATTAAGCACAAATTTTTTACTGTCTATCTATCTATTGCCATACGCCATAATCCTGTTTTACTGCATTTCAAATAATTAGGTGTGCAAACCTATATGGTGATAAAGATTAAAATATTTTCCAATTAAAATTGCCAATATTCTGTCCAAGATCGAGATCACATTTGATGACTGCGTGTTTGTATCTCAGTCATCTGATGAGTGGTTGGTTCACCTTGTGGTGTTCCATTCCTTGTTCATTTTCCTCTTTTTCCCCAGCTTTCTGATCTTCCTCCATCATATCCTCCACATTCTCGTCAACAACTGTCTAAACAACCATTCTTAGGGTTGTAGCTAGCAAAATACTGTACTGCTATTGTGTCAGTTATTATTATTGTTATTGTGTCACTGTTATTATTTTATGTACCGTGTATGTTAGTTATGTTGGTATATGTAGCCTACATACCAGAATGCTTTAGAATATCGGAATAATTGCCGGACAGTATTGGAGAATTCGGACAAAGGATGGTAATAGTCCAGGGAATGGGATGTGGGGCCGGACTTTTGTGATTCCCGGACTGGTCTCCCCCCCCTTTTAGTCCGGGAAATCGAGGGTTGAGTGTACTGTCATCTAGAGGCGGATCGCACTACTGCAATCCGTTTAGGAGTCGTGATCCCTGTCCTGAAAATTTTGGATAGCACCTCGTATGACTGAATCCAGTGCAGTTACCATTTTTAACATCCTATAATTCTAAAGGGATTTGGTAGTGACAGAACGTAGAATATAAGTCCTATGATTCTTGAGGGTTTTGGCGGTGACAGAATGTAGAATAAGTCAGTGTAACAGCACTAGGCTGATATTGGAAGCATCTAGTCTACATATGGAAACACATGTGAGAGCAGTCAGTAGCTACCTATTGTGTAGTGATGCAGAGGTGGCACTAGGTGGAGTAACTTGGCACCCATATCACCACACAGGACTTGCCAGATGTGTGATAGTCAGTGGTTGTTTTTTGTTGCTGATCAACCCCAGACTATCTGGCCAAGCAGACCCATCAGCTGCAGGCAAGCAGCACTACAGGGTTGTCATGTAATGACCTGATGTTCGTTTGTGGCTGACAGTGCCTGACCCAAGCAGGGTGCAGGGAATACTGTGATTTGGTTCCTGGATGAATGCCACATTTGTATCTCCTCACCCACTTAAGAGGGGCACCATAGCAGGCTCCACTTCACCCTATAGTGTGGTTGTATTGTTATCAGCTGGAGTTTTAATGGTTTCCTGGGTTATAGGAAACTGTTAGGTTTGTCACTGAGCATAGAGCCACCTGATATGGAAAGGAAAGTAATAAAAAATAACAGCAGGGGAAGGGAGAGGTAAGATGAGAGGAAGGCAGACACAGAATTAAAATTAGAAGGGGGAAGGGAGAAGTTCAGTACTACCATACATCAAGTGAGTGGATGATGGTTGCCACCACCTACTACCTTCAGTCATTGTTTAAATTATGTAATTACAATTGCTGTATGTATCTTTGTTTTTAGGAATACTTTACATTTAAGTTTTACTGGTTTCTGTATTTCCTCAGGAAGTACATATTAATCTGTTGATTCCAGGCCAGTGACCTCTAAAAGTATTATTAGTTGCATTGATGTAACATTAACCCCTAAAACGCGGCTGTGTACGCGCGATCCCCCCCCTGTGGCGGGGTTGTAGCGGGGTCTGAGTACCTGTGGAAAAATATTAGCCAAAAATCATAGATTAACCCTAGAGCATTAAAATTTTTAAGGCATATATTACTTACATTCAGCTATCTCCTGAGCCACATGTTGAGCCTTCGTTGACTACCCAAGGACTTGTGAAGACTTGCAAAGTTGGGTAACAAAGTCTTCACTCTCACACCTCCAGAAACCCGGTTTTCTTTCTACCACAGCCTCAGTCTGTCACAGTACACTTTATACAACAACGTACAGGTTGTTTGGAATCCGTATTTGTAAATAAGAACTGAAAATAAGGCTAAAATGGACAGAGCGCACGGCCGACATGCAGCGCGGTGGCGATCTTCCCGTCAATATTGTCACATTTGCCTTTTCTCGGCAAAAAACACGTATACTCCTTTTTTTCCATCATAGGACTTCGCAAACGTTTGCCTGTCACTATTACGGTAATAAAAATCAATGTCACTGCCAGTATTGTGGACTGGGAATGAGGAAGACCACCGCGGCGCGAGTTTATTCAGCCTTACGGCACGCACTTTATTCTCGCTCCTGTCGGCCACTCGCACTTCATTTCTATCGCTCACTTTCACTGTATCTTTTTTTTTTTTGCCTTATTCATCAGTGTCACTGTCCAGTGTTATAAAAATAATATGTTATACAAAAAACTTTTACTTTCAGAACATAGAATAGGAAAATATGCTTTTACCTTTTTACACTGGAGTGACTGTCACTCGCAATACTTATATGATTACTATGTACAATTATTTACAACAAAAAACACTGTAACTGTCAGTGCTTTTACAAGTACATACACTAATTTACACTCATCAGGCTGTCACTGTCAGCACGTAAAAGAAAACTAAACAATATTATCACTGTCACTCTCAGTATTTTTCCCAATATTTTTACCCTTATTTTCAAAATCTACTTAGGCTGTGGTAGTCGAAAAAACACGGGTAAGCACAGAGGGGAACTTTGCACTCTTTGCACTGCAAGGAGGTGCGCCTAAAAGTTCTTTCCTGCCTGGTAGTGTGGCTGCACACATGACACCTCCTCAGTGCTTTCCCCCTCTTTGCAGTGGCTGGCAGTGGCTCCAGGCGGTGTCGCTGAAGGTAGGCCATACACTGTAGGCGGTCTGGAGGTGTGTGAGGGTGGCGTTTGGGACCTGTTGAAAGCACCTGGCCATAACGCTGAAGCAGCTGGTAGACACAAGTCTTGGAGAATCTTCTGAGAGAGTAGTTGGCTGGCTTCCTGTTCTTGATTTTATACAGGATGAAGGCGTTCAACATGCACATGTCAATCAAGTGCAAGAACACCTTCCTGTACCAACGACGATTTTTCCTCAGACAGTCAATCTCTCCAATCATCATATCCGACTTGTCCACCAGCCGCATATTGACGTTATAGTCAATTACAGCATCAGGCTTCATCACAGGCTCGCCAGTCCTTCTGTCGACCTTCCCTGTTGCCAGCATTTCACCCTTGTGTACTGTGGTGAGCATGTTCACGACTCTCTTATCATGCCACCTGATCGCAAGCATCTTGTCAGATTTCTTCAGGTGCACGTCTCCCCGCTTTGACTTTTCAGCCTCTGGGAAGGCAGGGTAATGTGCCCTGTTACTTCTGACAGTGCCACAGGAGCCGACGCCGTGTTCAGAAAGGTACTTGGCGAGTTTTGGAGCTGTATAATAATTGTCCGTATACAGGACATGATTCTCGCCAAAGTACTTTTCCAAAAGCACTTTCACCACAGAACCAGAGAATCCAAGGGGGTCAGTCTTATCCAAGTCGACATTGCTGGCGGTGTAGATGACGAAGTCAAGGATGAACCCCGTCTTGCAGTCGCACAGCACGAAAAACTTGATTCCAAAGCGGTGGCGTTTGCTTGGAATGTACTGGACGAACCGAAGACGGCCCCTGAACAATACCAAAGACTCGTCAATCACGACTTTCTTGAAAGGGCGCAAGAACCTCGTAAACTTATCTTTGATCATGTTCAGGATTCCCCTCACTTTCCATAATGGGTCAGTTTGGGAAGGCTCATCATTATTCGCGAAGTGAAGATAAGTCATCAGCTGCCTAAAACGATCGCGGCTCATGTATTTATTGAATATTGGTGTTGGGCACAGCTCGTCGGAACCCCAGTACTCTTCCAACTTATGCTTCCAGTTGTGCGGCATAAGCAACATCAAGGCAATAAATACAAAAAGCTCGCGGATCGTCAAGGGCACCCATGATGCCATCCGCGACGTGGATGGCGTCGCAGCCTCACCACCTTCTTCGCGAATTGGCGCACATTGCCCCTCGTACCTGTTGGTCTCGGTACAGATGTGCTCCATAACCTCGTCGTCAAGGAAGGCCAACAGGTAGTCAACACATTCACCATCGTCGTCCACAGGGAAGTCAGCCTGAAGTCCACACTCACTTTCGTCAAAGGGCAGATCTTCAGGCACAAAATCTGATCCCTCTGACCACACAAAAGCATCTAAAGTTCCCTGCCTAGGCTGGGAGGTGCTTGGGGCGGCGGGGGGTGAGGCAGGTCGTGTTGGAGTGGGTGAGGCAGGCTGGGCAATAGTAGGTAAGGGAGAGGTTATCCCAGGCCGTGTTGGTGTTGTGGTGGTGGTGGTGGTGGTTGGAGGGAGATTATCGCTTGGGTCAAGGTCACCCGCGGTGGCGTGACTCCTGAGTTGCCTAGTGGGAGTTAGCCTAGGGGACTTAACTTTACTCACACGAACACTAGGCCTACGATAACCTCTCATACCTAACATTGCTCGTCTACTTCCCTTTCTCGGTGGTGATGGAGACTCCGATGACTCAGGAGACAGGACAGCAGACGAGGAGGACGAGAGAAGAGGGCTGGGAGAACGTGGCGGGCTTTGCAGTGGTGTGGCGTGGCGTAGTGGACAATGGCGGTGCACTGCTGTCTCCGCTCCTCTTCCTTTTCTCTCCCTTTCCATATTCGAGCCCCCTTTTCACCGGGGCCTTCCCTGTAGAGGTGCTGGGCACAGTCACAGTTTCCTCGGGCACAGAAATCATCACTTCCGGGCTGAATCAGCACTCGATTGTGTCTCTGATTCAGCCAGGCTAGACAAAACACCCACGTCACTGCCGTAGTCCATAGAGGCTTTCAACAGTTCAAATGCTATGGCCGAGTCACTTAGCCCCTTGGTAGTCACTTGTAAAGTTTTGAAGGGCGTAGAGGTAACAAAACCCTTTTTTGGAGGGCTAGAAGGCACGGAACTAGAAGAGCTAGAGCCTGACATGGTGTCACCGTGGCAGATTTGCGTGGACTGACGCTAATCTGGGGCAAACCGCGCGAAAAAATGACAGTGTGACAACTGGGGAAACAAGCGTTTCCCAATAGCAAAAAGTGCTTGCGAGATGACGGCGCAGATTGACACGTATCAGCCATCCGCGCGTTGCCATATCGCACGACGAGGGAGGGCCGCGCATCGGTGCGTCCGTGGGTAAAAAAAATGAGACTTGGCAACAACCGAGGTCAGTAGTACAAAGGTCAAGTGTGCTAAAAGTAGCTCACGGGTGGCGGGACTGAGAGACAATACCAGCTTGAGCCTGCTTGCCCGCGGTTATTCAAAATTAACTCAAATCGCAAACGCGACGACCCGCCGTCTTGCCCTTTGAGCCGACCGTCGCAAAAGCGACGATCCGCGTTTTAGGGATTAAGTACTTGTCCAATGGATACTCTACTGTTGTGTATGTAATGAAGTGATCTGTGATTCAGGTGTGTGGTGAGAGAACAGCTGGACACGCACAAGGCAGCTTGCAGTCAGTTCATCAGAGGAGCTGATGTGGACTCTGCAGACCGCAGCTAAAAGGTAATGATTGTGCCAAGACTCAAATCTTCATGTTGATGATTCTGGCTCTGCCTTTATAAAGTGTTGTACCGTAAACCATTGTTTTGCATGGCTAATGTATTACCAGGTTATACCGTGCGTTGTGCAAATGGTATCTGCACAAAAAGAAGCTTAAGAATCTCCTTGTTTTGGTATTGGGGAGAAGTGAATCATAAATTTTCCCAAAGGTCCCTCTTTTGGCTCTTTAAAAAGTTTCTCTCTCTCTCTCTCTCTCTCTCTCTCTCTCTTCTATACAGGAATGTTTACAGTAGTGTGGCTTACTGTCAAACTGCCACTATTGATGGTATCCATGTCTCTGATGCATAATAATGAGGTGGCAGGAAATTCAGAATACATTCCAAAAATAATATAGCAGTTACTTGATGATTACTCATGGAAGGAGTGTCACATTTTAAGGGCTGAAGATGTATTGATCATGAATGTCAGAGTAAAGTGATATTAAATGTTAAATAAATTGTATTTTTTGTTTATAACAGTTCATGTTGTACACAGAGATTTACAAACCAGCCCTTAATAAGACAAAGACACAGCATTTTTTCTTTAGCTTTTTTAATATACATTTTCATGTGTCTTTTATTGCAGTGCAAATTGAATAACCATAAAAATGAATCTGATTTTTTCTTTCTCTCCACAGCATAAATGAGCTCATGCAAAAGCAGGGTTCATTGGACGGTGTAATTAAGTTGATGGAGATGCTGGTCTAAAGGCGACTGTTGTTCCAGGTTCACAGCTGGAGTCAGAGCAGTAAAGCAGTCGTAAACACTGTCGTCATCAGGGTGCTGCCTGAGTAATGGATGATAAGTATAAAACAGGACTGAGGGCACATCTTATGTTGTGTTAGCATATCCAGCAAGAGGTACCTCGGTCAACAACTCATGGGTTATTATCTATGTAGTGTCCTGTGGAAGATTTGTTTTTTCTCACATAGGAACTGATTTTGGATGATTTACCTTGTGTGGTATCCTTTGCAGTATCTGTTGCTGCAGAGACAGTAGGTAGCAGCTATTGAAATAAGGAAGACAGTGGTAATATCAGTTTGAATTGACAGCTTGACTCAGCAGTGATCTGTATATTTAAAGTTACGGTTCAGAAACATTCATGTGTTAGCAATGTTTAATCCTTTGGCCGTGGTAGGTGACTATGGTCGCCCTACTAATTATTCTTCATGACGCGTCAGGCGACATCCACAGCTGAAAAAAAACAAATTTCCTTCCACACATCTGTTGTTTTTGTATAAATACAGTACGTTTTTATTTCGTTTATGTGCCAATAAACATTGTGTCTAGTGTACATATACAAGTGAAAAACCTTGCTTGAAGTAAATAATCTCGTCATTATAGCAAAATTAGAGAATAGCAAAAACTATTTTTGCATTTTTTTCTCAGAATATTACAATTTTCTTGTACATGAATCGTAAATTTTGATCTCTCTTATGTGCCAGCAAACAGTGTACATGTTTGTAGTGTAGATATACAAGTGAAAAACCTTGCTTGACATAAATCTCGTCATTATTGCAAAATTACACAATAGTGAAAATTATTATTGCATTTTTTTTTCCTAGAGAATCACAATTTTCTCGTAGAGAAAGATGCATTTTTGACCATTATCACACACAAAAAATGGAAACTTCATGGTCATTTCCTGTTGGAAAAGTAACAACAAAGTTATAATTAGCACATTCATTTTCTAAGAATTTAGGCCGCGTAATGATAGGTTGCAGCCAAAGGGTTAAAGGAAGAATAGTCTGTGTTGAAATTTTATCCATTTTATGTAATTACAATTATTATCCAGTAATAGTGATGAATTTTTGACAGTTATTGTTCATTGTAATGGAAGCAGCTGATGACTGAGCATTGGTACAGTGAAGGTAAGTCATCCTGTTGGTGGTAGACAGTAAGATTAACACCAGGGTAGAGTATCTGAAGTATAGGGGAAGTTGAGAGAGGTGGAAGGAATGATATAATGGAGGTGGTAAAGGAAGAATCAGATGTACAGTTAGAGTGTGAGGTGGGTGACAAAATACTGGAGGTGGTAAAGGAAGAACCACATGTACAGTCAGAGTGTGAGGTGGATGACAAAATACTGGAGGTGGTAAAGGAAGAACTAGATGTACAGTCAGAGTGTGAGGTGGGTGACAAAATATTGGAGGTGGTAAAGGAAGAACCAGATGTACAGTTAGAATGTGAGGTGGGTGACAAAATGTTCCTCAGTGACAATGAGACTGTCCTGGACACAGTGTCCTCAGCTGAAGTTAAGCAGTTTAGATGTTTAGGGAGTGGTAAAGCATTTGCTTTTAAGAACAGTCTTATCCAGCATTCAGTTGTTCATTCAAGAGTGAAGAATTTCAAGTGTGATGAATGTGGTAAACAATTTGCACGGAAGGAAAATCTCACCAAACACCTATTAATTCATTCAAGAGTGAAGAATTTCAAGTGTGATGAATGTGGTAAACGATTTACAGATAAGGGTAATCGCCGGAAACACCTATTAATTCATTCAGGAGTGAAGAATTTCAAGTGTGATGAATTTGGTAAACGATTTACACGGAAGGTTAATCTCACTCGGCACCTATTAATTCATTTAGGAGTGAAGAATTTCAAGTGTGATGAATGTGGTAAACTATTTGCACGGAAGGGTGTTCTCAATCAACACCTATTAATTCATTCAGGAGTGAAGAATTTCAAGTGTGATGAATGTGGTAAACAATTTACAGATAAGAGTAATTGCAGGAAACACCTATTAATTCATTCAGGAGTGAAGAATTTCAAGTGTGATGAATGTGGTAGACGATTTGCACAGAAGGGTGATCTTACCAAACACCTATTAATTCATTCAGGAGTGAAGAATTTCAAGTGTGATGAATGTGGTAAACGATTTACACGGAAGGTTCATCTCACTCGGCACCTATTAATTCATTCAGGAGTGAAGAATTTCAAGTGTGATGAATGTGGTAGACGATTTGCACAGAAGGATGATCTTACCAAACACCTATTAATTCATTCAGGAGTGAAGAATTTCAAGTGTGATGAATGTGGTAAACGATTTACACGGAAGGTTCATCTCACTCGGCACCTATTAATTCATTCAGGAGTGAAGAATTTCAAGTGTGATGAATGTGGTAGACGATTTGCACAGAAGGGTGATCTTACCAAACACCTATTAATTCATTCAGGAGTGAAGAATTTCAAGTGTGATGAATGTGGTAAACTATTTGCACGGAAGGGTGTTCTCAATCAACACCTATTAATTCATTCAGGAGTGAAGAATTTCAAGTGTGATGAATGTGGTAAACAATTTACAGATAAGAGTAATCGCAGGAAACACCTATTAATTCATTCAGGAGTGAAGAATTTCAAGTGTGATGAATGTGGTAGACGATTTGCACAGAAGGGTGATCTTACCAAACACCTATTAATTCATTCAGTAGTGAAGAATTTCAAGTGTGATGAATGTGGTAAAAGATTTACACGGAAGGTTCATCTCACTCGGCACCTATTAATTCATTCAGGAGTGAAGAATTTCAAGTGTGATGAATGTGGTAGACGGTTTGCACAGAAGGGTGATCTTACCAAACACCTATTAATTCATTCAGGAGTGAAGAATTTCAAGTGTGATGAATGTGGTAAACGATTTGCAAGGAAGGGTGTTCTCACTCAACACCTGTTAATTCATTCAGGAGTGAAGAATTTCAAGTGTGATGAATGTGGTAAACGATTTACACTGAAGGTTCATCTCACTCGGCACTTATTAATTCATTCAGGAGTGAAGAATTTCAAGTGTGATGAATGTGGTAAACGATTTGCACAGAAGGGTGATCTCACCAAACACTTATTAGTTCATTCACGAGTGAAGAATTTCAAGTGTGGTGAGTGTGGTAAACAGTTTGGTCTGAAAAGCAATCTCGCCACACACCTATTAAATCATCGTGAAGGGAAGAGTTTCTAGTGTGTTTAACCCGCCCAATCCCGACGTTTTCTGAGCTTTGGTCCGCCCCAGTCTCGGCTTTTTTGGACCTTTTTTTTTTTTTTTTTTTTTTTTTTTTTTTTGCTCAAACATTCGCTTTTGGTCAGAAACCAAGGAAAATCACAAAGAAAGGTGTCCCTTGGGTCCAGAAATGGCTTACCTGGAGCACGTAAGTTTGACAGGTACTGCCATGCTCTATGAGTAGTCTTTTCGCCGTACGTTTTCTATGGTGGCACGGGTACTCTGAACTGATGCAGTATACGTTTATTATCATGTATTCATATGTTGGAAATATGTATGCCAGAAGTATATTGAGTTTTATACAGAAAAAAATGAGAAATAAGGTATGTACCATTGTGCGACCCTAGCAAAATCGGTCGATTATGTCACTGATGGATAACAAACATCGTTATTTCATCAGCTATTGTATTTTTTCATGTTCCATATTACTTCCACAATAACATCATACCTTTTTCAACTTTACGTAATTGTTTGTACATATTTTGAGGCATTATGACAAGAATTAGCATAAAAGTAGCGCTTATTTACCAAGTGAGATCATTTTATTTCATGCTTTTTTTCAACTCAGATTCTATTTTTTCACCTTTTAGAGTACTTATAATATATAACCCACTTACATGTTATACAATTAGTTTTATAGATGTACTTGCTTTACGAAAAGAATTAGCATAAGAATAGCACTTATTTACCAAGTGATAACTTGGTCTTTCATGCTTTTTTCAACTCAGATTCTATTTTTTCACCTTTTTGATTACTTATAACATAACATATTACCCATTTACATGTTAGACAATTGCTTTTACAGAAGTACATGCTTTATGAAAAGAATTAGCATAGAAGTAGCGCTATTTTACGTAGGTAAATCATGTCATTATTTTTTCACCTCTGAATTTATTTTCTCCCCCTTTATAGTACTTCTCACATTACATTCTGGCCTTTTCCATTTCAGACATTTGCTTTCACAGTAGTACACAATTTACAGTAAGCCTTATCCTAATATATATATATATATATATATATATATATATATTATATATATATATAGAGAGAGAGAGAGAGAGAGAGAGAGAGTGTTGCCTCCCCCACACCACTCTCGCTTTCACGAATCTGTCTGCGCTCTCCCGCCCCAACACTTTCACTTTCTGCTGCCCTAACCATCCCCACACCACTACTTCCTGCCACAGAACACATAGAAGGAACATACCTGTGGAACAGTCACGATGTGCCGTCTGTCCCAGTCCCACGTGGCGATATCTTTTCCTTCCCCAGCCAGGAAAATACGCCACCATGTACAGCTTCCTCGTCCTCGTCCTCATCTGATGGTATGTGTTGCTGCCTAGATGCAGCACGTGGTGCAGGCTGGCCGTCCCCTGCCCTCCTATATGTTATATATTTGACCTTCCTTGGGAAAGGGACCTCCTCATCACTGCTGCTGGTAACCTCCTCAGGCTGCATGTAATTGACACCGAGGGTGTCGTCGTCCAGTGGGGAATCACTATCCCCTGTAAAGGTATTCAGGGCGACTTGTATCTCCTCGTCTGACAGCCCACGATGCGCCATGTCTGACCTGGGTGACTGCTGACAGGTAAGTGGAGGATCACAGGGTCAGGTGGGGTTAATCTGGGTCTAGGGGATTATCCGCCTGCCGGCGAGTAGGTGAGGCTTGCGTAGGCAGGGGAAACAAAAATCAGGCGCGAATTTTGAAAAATGTGAAAATCATGCAACTTGCAATGTTGCCGCATTAATTCACATCGCCGGGACATGAGTGCACATCATGTGCGGACGTTAATTCACGTCGCCGGGACGGCGCGGGTTAAGACCCCCCTCCCCCCCTTGCCCTCGTGACCGTGTCAGACTCAATTCTCCCACACACCCCTCCCTCAGTGACAATGTCAATACCTGATGCACTCTCGGAGCTAATGCCAACAGTGAATATAAGGACTCCCACAGAACCAGGAGCCACTAACGTAAGAGACTGTGCAGTAGTGAAACCTCTAATCCTATGGCAAAAAGACTGATGCAGTGAACTGTTACCACCCCACACTCCCAGTTTTGTCTATCACGTATCCTGCGAGACACGCCCACCCAATCAGCAGCCCAAGAATTAATATTGTGAGATAGTCTATTGTTCTTGTGAATGAGATTTGTGAATATACGTGCAGGTTGTTGCCCTGAGTTTTTATGCCCTGTTCCTTCTATATCTGGTTTAGCCCCGGTCTAGAAAAGAACCCAGCAACGATCCAGGCATTTCTAGGACGGGAAGCAGCCCTAAAAACACCTAGCATAATAATTACTATTATTATTATTATTATAATTATTACTATTATCTTTTTTACTGTATTGTTATTACCGGGGAGAAGAGAAGACGAAAGGGGGTGCAGGGAACAGCATAGTGGAATGAAGAGGTGAGAGAGGCTGTGGAACAAAAGAAGAAAGCATATAATGAGTGGATGAGAAACAGGGGAGTGGACAAATTTGAGAGACGGAAGAGAGAGTTTTATATAGAGAGGAAGAGAGAGGTGAAAAGATTAGTAAGAGAGAGTAAGAAGAGAGTCGATGAGGAATTAGGAAGGAATTTGAGTGCAGAGTGGAGGGAATGTAAGAAAATGCTCTGGAAGGAGGTAAAGAGAGTTAGACAGGGTGGCAAAGAAGTTAGTTGGGGAGTGAAAGATAAAAATGGTAGATTACTGATGGAGAAAGGAGAAAAAGTGAGCAAGATGGAGAGAACACTTTAAGGAATTGTTGAACATAGAGAATGAATGTAATGTGAGTATAAGTGGCTGGGGAATGGCTGGCAGACGGAGGGATGTGAGAAGAGAGGAAGAAATCAGTAGGATGGAAGTTGTGGAAGCAATAAAGTTAAATTGGGGAAAGCCCCAGGAATTGATGGAGTGTGTGGTGAAATACTGAAGCACTGGGGAGAGATAGTAATAGAATGAATGTAGAAGATGTGCAGATTGGCCTGAGAGGAAGGTAGAGTTCCAGAGGATTGGAAGTCAGGTATAATTATTCCCTTGTACAAAGGAAAAGGGGAAAAAGAAGTGTGTGGTAATCTTAGGGGTATTTGTCTTCTTAGTGTAATAGGAAAAGTATATGGTAAAATACTTATTGACAGAGTTAGGGAAATAACAGAGGAATTAGTTAGAGACGAACAGGGAGGTTTTAGGATGGGAAGAGGTTGTGTAGATCAGATACTCATTCTTAGATCTTTATTGGAAAAGTTTCTAGAGAAGGGAAAGAAGTTGTTTGCGGTCTTCGTGGATTTGGAGAAAGCACAGGACAGGGTGGATAGACAAGGATTGTGGAAAGTATTAAGAATATATGGAGTAGATGGGAAGTTGCTGAAGGCCATGAAGAGTATATATGAGGGTGCTAAGGCTGCAGTGCGTGTGAATAGTGAACTGAGTGAATTTTTCTATTTGAAAGTTGGATTGAAACAGGGATGTGTCCTGTCTCCATGGTTGTTCAATCTGTATATGGATGGGGTTATAAGAGAGATACAGGGTAGGGCAGTTGGATGTTGGAGCAGCCCTAGTGCTAGAGGGCAGTATGTGGAAACTCCCTGTAGTGTTGTTTGCAGATGATACTGTGTTGTTAAGTGAAGACGAAGGGGAGCTGCAAGGCTTGGTGGATGAGTTTGGGAGAGTATGTAAGAAAAGGAATCTAAAGGTGAATGTTGGGAAAAGTAATGTTATGGTCTCCGAGAAAGGTGAAGTCAGTGAATGTACAGTGAGGTTGGATGAGGAGGAAATGGAAAATGTGAGTACGTTTAAGTGCTTGGGTAGTGTGATAAGTAAGGATGGAAGTTCAGAGGGTGAAGTGCTTTAAAGGGCACAACAGGGAAGAATGGTGGCTGGTTACTTAAAGTCAGGGATAAGAATCAGGGAAGTGAGCATGGAAGTGAAAAAGTTACTACATGACAGTATTGTGGTACCAACTCTAACGTATGGAAGTAAAGCTTGGACCTTGTTGGAGGGACAAAAGTCAGGAGCGAGAGGTCTGGAAATAAGTTATTTGAGAGGAGCATGTGGAGTCACATAGAGAGACAGATTGACAAAGAAGGAAGTGAAGGATCGTTGTGGTGTGGATGTGGATGTGATAGGAAGTGTTGGAGAAACACACTGAGGCGGTTTTGCCATGTGGAGAGGATGGAGAGTGAGAGACTAACGAGGAGAGTGTATGTTAGTGAGGTGGGGGAGGCGGGAGAGGGGAGAGGGAGGGGGAGGCCGAGGATGAGATGGAGGGATGAAGTGGAGATGTATATGAGAGATGGGGGTGTTAGCTGGGAGCAGGGCAGTGACATGGTTGGGGACAGGGCGACATGGAGGCGATTTGTTTGTGGCCACCCCCTACGGGATTAAGGCGTCTGGCAATAGATAGATAGATTATTATTATTATTATTATTTTTATTCTCATTGTTGTTGTGGTTGTTGTTGTTAATATTAATATTTACATTATTGTTGTTATAATTATTGTTATTATTACTGTTATTATTATTATTATTATTATCATTATTATTATTATTATTGTTGTTGTTGTTGTTGTTTTTGGTAGGTGGGGGCTCCCATCATCTACTGACTCAATGTAGTGCTGCCTTATAGTTCTTACACCGAGTTACAGGCCAAATGGTTTCTTATACACCCAGGAAACCTTTTAATATGCTGGGTGGTAACCATATAACCAAATTATGGCGCCTGGTGGTTTTAGTGGGTAATTAAGGCGCTCCAGTCAGATAGAGCCTGTGCATATTTATATTCATGAGGTGGTTGGGGTTTATTGCTCACGTAATGCTGCTCAGGGATGAGTGAGGCTGGCCACTCTCTTCTTAAATGTCAGGACCAACTTGCCTAGCCCTGGGCTCCTACGCTCCTCATTGGGCAACACAGTATTAGACAGTGATGATGATGATGATGATGGTGATGATGATATTGATGATGATGATGATGATGATTATTATTGTTATTATTGCTGCTGTTGCTACTACTACTACTACTACCACTACTATTGCTACTACTACTACTACTACTACTAGTACTACTACTATTACTACTACCACTACTACTACCACTACTACTACTACTACTACTACTACCACTTCTACTACTACTACTACTACTACCACTACTACTACTACTATTACTACCACTTCTACTACTACTACTACTACCACTACTATTGCTACTACTACTACTACTACTATTACTACTACCACTACTACCACTACTACTACTACTACTACCACTTCTACTACTACTACTACTACCACTACTACTACTACCACTACTACTACTACTACTACTACCACTTCTACTACTAATACTACTACTACTACCACCACTTCTACTACAACTTATTCAATCTGCTCAGCAAAGAGATGACCCATAATCTATTGAAAGTTTGCAGGTGATTGGTTGTCCGAGTCAGTTCATTATTAACGATGTAGGAGTATTTTAAAATGTGTTGGTAGTAGGAGCTACGAAAACCGTGTAACGGTAAGTTTGGCCAACTATACCGTTATTTGAAGATTAATATAAAAACGGGGCCTTACACAGTGTATCAGATGGCTTAGATATGTGGGAAAGTCTGAATTCCCTGGACACATCAAAAAACGTCCAGGTAAAGTTTTACGAGTACCTTGATTTCCCCCCTCCCCCCATGTGCTGCAGCCGATAGGTGCGACTCTCTCTCTCTCTCTCTCTCTCTCCAACTGACCTGTAGTTTGACTGAACGTGGTGTAGTCAGGTGTTCAACGGATGTCATAGCAGATGTGGCCTGACTGTCCCTGTGACACCACATATACAGCTCAACAATATCGTCATCCGGATAATGCTGTATTTGTGCTCCAGCCACGTGGTGGTTCCTACTTGCTGTGCTGAACAGTAGCTCAAGTGACCACGGCCTACCATGCCTGGGTGGCTGGAAGTGGGTCTCAGCCTCCAGTACGTCTTCCCCAGCCTGAGTGCTGCTAAGGAGTGCCACTGGGTGCATGGCCGTGTTTGCTGTGTTGTCACTGCCACATTCTGCAGGGTAGGAAGTCAGGAATAAAGGAAGGTTAGGCCATGACAGGGTTAGGGTAGGTATTAGGGAGGTTCAGGCTAAGCATGGAAGGGTTAGGGGTAGAGTGTAGGAGGTTGGGTGAAGGGTGGGGTTAGGGGGAAGGCAAGGTAAGGCAGGGTTTTAAGTTGGATATGACAGGGTTAAAGGGTAGGCTGGGGTAAGGAAGGGCACTGTAGGGTTAGGGTAAGGACAGTGTTAGGAGCAGGGCTGGGCAGGTGTGGACTGGATTAGGGGCAGATAAAGGCAGACCCGGGGGCACAGGAAGGTTGAGTTTGGGACACGGGAAGGCATAATGTAAGGAAGGGAGAGACAGAGTTTGGGGCAAGGTGAGGCAGAGTTTGGGGCAGGGGAAGGTAGAGTTTGGGGCAGGGGAAGACATAATGTAAGGAAGGGAGAGGCAGAGTTTGGGGCAAAGTGAGGCAGAATTTGGGGCAGGGGAAGGCGGAGTGTGGGGCAGGGGAAGGCGGAATGTAGGGCAGAGGATGGAGTTTGGGGCAGGGGAAGATTGAGTTTGGGGCAGGGAAAGGTGGAGCTTGTGACAGAGGAATGTGGAGTTTGCGGGGAGGGGAAGGAGTTTGAGGCAAGGGAAGGAATTTGGGGCAGGGGAAGGAGTTTGGGGCAGGGGAAGGAGTTTGAGGCAGGGGAAAGAGTTTGGGTCAGGGGAAGGAGTTTGGGGCAGAGGAAGACGGAGTTTAGGGTAGGGGAAGGAGTTTGGGACAGGAGAAGTGGAGTTTGGCACAAGAGAATGAGTTTGAGGCAGGAGAAGGCAAAGTTTTGGGCAGGGAAAGGAGTTTGGGGCAAGGGAAAGGAGTTTGGGGCAAGGGAAGGCAGAGTTTAGGGCAGGGGAAGACGGGGTATGGGGTAGGGGAAGGAGTTTGGGACAGAGAGGGCAGAGTTTGGGGCTTGTAAAGACTAGATATCACCACAAAAAGGAAAGCGCAGTGGTATGTACAAGACTGGCTGAGTTGTGGGAAGGAGAAGGCTGGGCTGTTAACAGGGGAGGGCAAGCTTATTAGGAGAGGACCAAGGTTAGCATAAGGGGACGGAAGGTTAGATACAAGGAAGGGCTGAGTCAGAGGCATGTAAGGGTTGAGTCAGGTGAGGGGTAGGGCTGCCGCAGGGGTTAGATGAGGCCTGTGAGAGCATGGGAGGGAAAGAGAGAGCAGGGTTAGTGCATCTGGAGGAGGAAACGTTGAGGTTATGATAACAAGAAGGAGGGAATGAGGTTAAAAGCAGATGAGTTAAAAGGGTTATCAGCAAATGGAGGAGGGTGAGGAGGGGGTTAGAAGTAGGGAAGTGGTAGATGGCTAGGGATAGGGGTAGGAGGGGAAGATGGTCAGGATGAAAGAAAGGAGCTTAGTTGAATGACAAGAAATCTGGATACTGGGACGTGGCAGGAGAGTGTGATGTTAGGAACACAGGAAGCAGGAGGGTCAGAGCAGGTGAAAGGGTAAGTTAAAAGCATAGGTTATGAGAAGCTTAGAAGTTGAGGGGAAGGGAATGTTGGAAGTTGACGAGAGAAGGGGGTTGAAAGTAGAAGGGAGGGAAAGGTAAGAAATAGAGGGGAGGGGCTTTGGGGGAGACAGGGACAGTTAGGAGGACAGGGAAAGGTTTGTTAGCAGCAGGGGAAGGATGGACGTTAGATGTTGGCGTAAGAATGATGTTAGAAGTAAGGTTTAGCAGAAGCTTATTTCACTTACGAAGAATGAAGGCAAGAAGAAATTGCGTTTTTAAGTTACATTTGGTTACGGAGAATGAAGGAAGGAATGACGTATTTAAGTTAAATATTAGTTCACAAGGAACCAAAATTAGAGACAAAGTATTATGGCACAACACAGTTTAAAAGTCCTTGGCTGTGCAAGTAAAAATCATGAAAATGATTCACCTACACCCACATTCAGTGCAACTACTACAGAATGTGAAGAACCATTCTCAGGTGTGGTTCTTAATCTATGGCATTTTATGGCAGAGAGAGAGAGAGAGACATTGCACACGTCCTAAGACTCACAAAGTAAATGATTCTCTCTCTCTCTCTCTCTCTCTCTCTCTCTCCTGATGTAATTGGCTAAAACTGGTTCCTTTCACCACATAGTTCTCAACTACAAGCTCTTATGAAAAGCCATCACCAGTAAGTGTGGTTGTAGATGACAATTGGCATGAAGCGTGTGTGGGTGTTTATGCCCGTGGGGTGAAGTGTGTGGGTGTATATGCCTGTGACGTGGAGTGTAAGTGTGGGTGTTTATGCCTGTGGGGTGGAGTGTAAGTGTGGGTGTTTATGCCTGTGGGGTGGAGTGTAAGTGTGGGTGTTTATGCCTGTGGGGTGGAGTGTAAGTGAGGGTGTTTATGCCTGTGACGTGGAGTGTAAGTGTGGGTGTTTATGCCTGTGGAGTGGAGTGTAAGTGAGGGTGTTTATGCCTGTGAGGTGGGGTGTAAGTGTGGGTGTTTATGCCTGTGAGGTGGGGTGTAAGTGTGGGTGTATATGCCTGTGAGGTGGGGTGTAAGTGTGGGTGTATATGCCTGTGAGGTGGGGTGTAAGTGTGGGTGTTTATGCCTGTGAGGTGGGGTGTAAGTGTGGGTGTTTATGCCTGTGAGGTGGAGTGTAAGTGTGGGTGTTTATGCCTGTGAGGTGGGGTGTAAGTGTGGATGGTTATGCCTGTGGGATGGAGTGTAAGTGTGGGTGTTTATGCCTGTGGGATGGAGTGTAAGTGTGGGTGTTTATGCCTATGGGGTGGAGTCAGGAGTCTGGGGCTTAAATGGTCAGTGAATATGAGTGTGGCCCGTTAATTAGCATCGCCTTTGCTTACCTTATCCTTGTATCACCGGATTTTTGCACTCTGAACATTATTTCATACCAGGTGGGAACAGAGGTCTGGATGATGATGATAATGATGATGATGATGTATATATATGGCAGCAGAGAGAGAGAGACAGACAGACAGACAGACAGACAGTGGTTGGTAGTTTCGTGTGTCAGTTTGTGGCCTGAGTACAGTGTATATGCTTAGTATACAACACAGTCCCTGGTGGTGGTGGTGTAGGCAGTGGTGAGGTATGTGGTAATACTCACGTGTCGTGCAGTACATCATGGACCCACAGGAACCACCAGGCACACATGTCACCCACAGGGACAGGTCAGGGAACTCCAAGGAGAGGACTGGGCACTTGCCTGGCTCCGTCTCTGTGATCTGGTCCCCGTTGGTCACACTGATCTTCATCTGTTCTCGCTCCAGCTGCAACAAGAACAAAATATTATGTATTAGTGGCATGTGGCATTTGACCTGTTTTATCCAATGATGTATTTATCATAATTTCTTGCAACCTTCAGATTTTATTTAGTACTGGCTTTAAGGCGATCCTCGGCGGCCTCTGCTCGATGTCAAGTCACTTCCTACAGTATCTTCAGTCAAAAGGCAACAGAAACTGAATTACCCAAGCCCTGAGCGAGACAGAGCGAGGAATATTCCCTAATTTTTATCCTGCTGGGACACCCACTGAGAAGAGAGAGAGAGAGAGAGAGAGAGAGAGAGAGAGAGAGAAGATAGTAGTGTGTGCTATTATACTAAATATCAGTATATCATTATGCTGTATAATTTTTAGGAGTATAAGGAGAGAAGAAGGAGAGGCTAGAGAGTGATAATACAACAAGCAAGTCACTATTCTCCCTTTTGTCACGTTGGTAGTTTCTATGCCGGACTGAGAACGAATCCATCCTCTCCACTCTAAACAAAAGGCCTGAAATGAGTCATAACTCGGGAACTGGTGGCCCGACTGGATTGGAAATTGTTTTATTCTTCAAGTTACAGCATTAACGGTACCTTGTTTAAAAAAAAATATGTGTTACATGCGTCGGTTTTTGCTGTGTTGCGGTAACAATCAAACAATCATACAGAAATCGGATCATTATAATATAGATGGGAAAACCATTTTCCACGTTGAGGGATTTGGTGCATCCTTCATTAAACTCTTCAGTATAAGGTACTTAGCTTGAGTTCAGTACAATGGTGTGGAAGGCAGCAGGAAGAAATTACAAGGCTACATCATGGCACTGAAGGCATTAAACAACTGTGAGACATCACTGGATATTGTGGCAACATCTTACTATCTCACACTCGAGTGCCTTCAATAGTAATGTTCTGGACATTATGTCAGAATTATTACATTTATACTAGTGTTGATTGTTACACACACACACACACACACACACACACACACACACACACACACACACACACACACACAGCCACATATGAACCCACAACACAACGAACCTGAATTTTGATCCTGCGAATCACCACCTGTGTGCTCTTATCAGGCTCTGTAGGGTTGGTGGTGGTTGCACGGTTGGTGATGGTGGTAGGGTTGGTGATGATTGTAGGGTTGATGGTGGTTGCAGGGTTGGTGGTGGTTGCAGGGTTGGTGGTGGTTGCAGGGTTGGCGGTGGTTGCAGGGTAGGTGGTGGTTGCAGGGTTGGCGGTGGTTGCAGGGTAGGTGGTGGTTGCAGGGTTGGTGGTGGTTGCAGGGTTGGTGGTGGTTGTAGGGTTGGTGGTGGTTGCAGGGTTGATGGTGGTTGCAGGGTTGACGGTGGTTGCAGGGTAGGTGGTGGTTGCAGGGTTGGTGGTGGTTGCAGGGTTGGCGGTGGTTGCAGGGTTGGTGGTAGTTGCAGGGTTGGTGGGGACAGTGTTGATAGTGAGGGTCAGCGACGAGTTTTCACCACTCTCATCAAAACACCAGAACTTTGCGACATCCACGTCATCAGACTCGTCAGAACTCAAGGTTACCGTAAGAGCGGCCTCGCTTGATCTATTTGATAAAGTTCTGATATCGAACAATAGACTAGAGGTGGCATTTGTTACAGACTGGTGAAGCTCAAACTCGGCCTCAAGCATCTCCTTGTCTTTCTTCCTGAGTGCCAGTGGGTGAGTGTTGGAAAGTGTTGGCATCGTGACTTTATGGCATTCTGAAAGGAAGACCAGGAAAAGCGATAAGTGTGGACTCCTCCTTAACAATTTTTCAGGGGTCATTTTCATTGGTTAAATAAAACACAGTGGTGTTAGCCAAAAAAACCTTTTAGATGCACCAGCAGCAGTAAAAGGCTGACTACGGACAGTTATTTTAGATTTTGACTTTTGCCATGTCATTGGGAATGACATTATGCAGAATGAAATATCTCAATCCACCAACCAGAGTGAGGGTATTTATAGCAACTGATAATCCAATTACATATCTATCTAAAGGCGTCTCTTAATTCATCAATTACCACATTGACACACCACTACCCTAACACCCTCTCAACCTCCCTCTCACACCTCATTTTACCCTTTTCCATTAAACTCCCTTTCCTACTCCCCTCTCTCACCCCACCCTTTCAACCCAGGCTTCTCAGCCTTCCTCTCAACACCTTTATATATATATATATTTTTTTTTATACAAGAAAGAAGGAACTAAAGGCCAGGAGTCCACAAACCGTTCCTTCCAAGAAAAAATAAAAACAATACAAAAGAGAGCCAAATTCAAGATCGTTCATTTTGCGATGCCTGGACACACTGCGATTGAAAGACCGGAAATCAGAGGAAATAGGAAAGACAGAAAAAGGGAGACAGTTCCAGAGTTGACCTGTTGCATAAATGAAGGACTGGGAGTAATGGTTAACTCTTGCATTAGAGAGTTGGACAGAAAAGGGATGAGAGTTTGTTGCTCGACAGGTGCTACGTGCCCATTGTAGATGTGGAGGGATGCAAGCAGACAGTTCAGAGGAGCAGTGACCATTGAAGCAGCAACAGAAAAGAGATAAAGATGCAACAGTGCGGCGAAAAGACAGAGGTTGAAAGGAGCCAGTAAGAGGAGAAGAGTTAATGAGACTAAAAGCCTTTGACTCCATCCTATCGAGAAGAGCTATATGTGGGGAGCCTCCCCACACATGTGAGTTGTACTCTACACAGGGGCAAATAAAACCAGTGTATAAAGTCAACAACTGTGCAGGGGTAATGAAAACACAGAGTCGGCTTAGCACACCTAATCTCTTGGAGGCAGATTATACAAGAGATGTAATATGATCTTTCCAAGATAATTCCAGAGAGAATGAAACCCCAAGCATGTTCAAGGATGATGCAGGATTGAGCTGGATATTATTAAACATTAGCAGGTACCCCTGTGGAAGATTTCGTCGGGTTCATGGGTGTAAAAACTGAGTCTTTCATATATTAAAAACAAGATTATTTCTACCCCAGTCAGAGATACGAGCCAGATCAGACATTAGGTGTGCCATAGCCTCATCCCTTGTTTGTTGAAGTAACTGCTGAGATGAACGTTGCGGGAATTGAGTGGAAAGTTGAAGGGTGGAGTCATCAGCGTATGAGTGGACAGGGTTAGATGTACAGCTTAGAAGTTCATTGATGAATAAAAGGAAGAGAGCTGGTGACAGGACAAGCCCGGAGCAACATCACTGTTGATAGTTCTAGGAGAAAAACGATGGTCATCTACAACAGCGGCTATAGAACGACCAGAAAGGAAGCTAGAGATGAAGGCACAGATAGAAAGATAGAAACTGTAAGAGGGCAGCTTTGGAAATTAAAGATTTATGCCAGACTCGATCGAAAGCCTTTGAGACATCAAGTGCAATGGCAAAGCTTTCGCCAAAGTCCCGAAAGGAGGATGACCAGGAGTCTGAAAGGTACATGAGAAGGTTGCCAGTGGAGCGTCCCTGACGGAACCCATACTGACGATCAGAAAGAAGGTTGTGATAGGAAAGATGCCTTAAAATTTTTGTTAAGAATTGGCTCAAAAACTTTTGAGACACAGGATGTTAAAGTAATTGGACGATAGTTAGAGGGTTGGGAATGGTCACGCTTCTTTGGGACTGGCTGAATGAGAGCAAACTTCCAACAAGAAAGAAAGGTACAAGTTGATAGACAAAGGTGAAAGAGTTTACCTAAGCAGGGTGTAAGCAAGAAGCACTGTTCTTGAGGACAACAGGAGGGACTCCATCAGGCCCATATGCTTTGTCAGTATTAAGGCCAGTGATGGCAGAAATACATCAGCTGAAGAAATTATAATGTCCGCCATGAGGAAGTTAAAGAGGGGAAGTGATGGAGGAACAGCACCGAAATCGTCTAAGGTGGAATTCGTGGAGAAAGTCTGGGCGAAGAGATCTGCATTATCAGTAGAAGAAATAGCTGCAGAGCCATCAGTGTAGAAAAGAGGAAGGAAGGATGATTAGATAAAGTTGTTAGAAAGGTTTTTGGCAAGGTGCCAGGAGGGGGAGGAATTCAAATTGGAGAGTTGAGAGCATTTAGCACCGATGAAATTGTTTTTAGCAGAGTGAAGAACAGACTTAGCACGATTCCAGGCAGAAACATAAACAAGATGTGATTCAGGGGTGGGTTAGTTCTGGTACCTTTTATAGGCCCTCTCCTTGTTGCAGACAGCATTAGAACAAGCGTACTTAAACCAAGGCTTTCTTGCATTAGTAAAAGGATATGAGAAGGGAATGTATGCTTCCATGCCCGAGAGAATAATCTCCGTAATGCTTAAGGCACACGCTCATGGCTCCCGGCCATGAAAGCAATAATCATTCCAGGGAAAATCAAAGATGTACTGCCTGAGGGCCTCCCAATCCACAGCTCCAAAGTGCCACAGACAACGTTTCTTTGGAGGGTCCACAGGCCATACCGGAGCAATAGGACAGGTCAAAGTAATAAGGTTGTGATCGAAGGAGCCCAGCAGAGAGGAAAGATTAACAGTGTAAGCAGAAAGATTAGTTGTAAGGAAGAGGTCAAGTATGTTGGAGCTCTCTCCAAGGCGGTCAGGGATACGGGTAGGGTGCTGTACAAGCTGCTCTAGGTCATAAGGATAGAAAAGATGTAGTCTTGTTCACCAGGTGGATCAGTGCAAGGAGAGGAGAGCCAAAGGTGGTTGTGAACCTTGAAATCTCCTAGAATGGAGATTTCAGATAAAGAAGAAATGGATAGAATGTGTTCCCTCGTAGAAGTAAGATGGCAGGAGAATTTTTCATAGTCAGTAGAATTAGGGGATAAGTAAACAGTGCAGATGTATTTAGTCAGAGAATGACAGGAAAGCCGAAGCCAGAGAGTAGAGAATTCAGAAGAATCAAGTTTAGGAACACGAAAGCAAGAAAAGTCGTTGTGTACATACACACAACAGCCACCTTTGGCTTTGAAATGAGTATAGAGAAAGTAGGAGGAAACAGAAAAGGGTTTGCTGTCAGCTAACTCAGACAGCTGAGTGTCTGTCAGGAAGAGAAGGTGGGGTTTAGGGGAGGAGAGGTGGTGCTTGACAGAGCGAAAGTTGAGGAAAGGCAGCGAATGTTGCAGAAATGAAGAAGAAGTGAGTCAGCAGTGGTTCCAGGCATCTCGTTGTGTCGTCATTGGGATAAGGGTGGATGGGGGCATTTATGTCCCCCCTCCCCGGGGACTCCAAGGCCTGATTTTTTACAGCCATATTTCTTTTTTTAATTTTGAAAAGGGAGTGTATTGTGTACTGTGCATGTAGTTTGGTGCTGATAGTTAGAGAAACTTGTATGGAGAGCATGCTGGCCTACTCTCTGTGTCACTGAAACACTGAAGAAGTTCAGCAAAGGGGGATGGTCAGGAACTAGTCCCAAGGGCTGATGAAACGGAGCTCCGGCTCTCCCTGTCATCAGCTTTCCATCCACCTTGGAAGTACTGCCCTGCTCGACTGGTGCTACAGTCTACTCCTTTCTCTCCCTCCTAGCTCCATTCTTCCTCACCTCATCCGGCTTTTCCTTACCCCTCTCACTTTTCCCTACCTTTCCATGTCCTAACAGTTCATTCCATTTCATTCCTTCCTCTGTCTTCTCCCTTCCCTTCACTTTTCCTTCTCTTACTCTCCCTTTCACCCCCCCAGATTCCCATTCTCTCTTCCATTCGTAATTTCCTAATGCCCACTAATTCCCTCCTCCCTGTCACCCAGGGGTGTAGGGACAACATTCCCTTCCCTTACCGGTCCCCTCCTCCCTCCCTAACGCCCTCCCTCCCCTAACCCTCCCCCTCCTCCCTCCCCTAACCCTCCCCCTCCTCCCTCCCTCACACCCTCCCTCCCCTTACCCTTACCCTCCTCCCTCCCTCACACCCTCCCTTCTCTCACCCTTCCTCTCATCCCTCCCTTCCCTCACCCTCCCATCCCTCATATTCCTCTCACTCCATCCTTTCCACACCCTTCTTTGCTATCCTTCTCATTCTAGTAGTTCAGTTACTCTTCTAGGAGCTGCCTAGCATGGGCCAACCGGCCTACTGCAGTTATCCTCTCTTCTTATGTTCTTATGTTCCCACACCCTTCCTACACCTTTTGTACACCCTTCCTCCACCCTGCCTCTCAGCCTCTCTGCCTTTGCTTTGACTCACACAACTAACCTTTTTTAGGAGGGTTGGCAGCTGTAGAGTTGTCTGGTGCAGAGCTGGGGTCTGCAGATGGCTTGGTGGAGGGGCTAGGCACTGGGAATGGTGAAGGATTGGGGGACGGGCTAGGAAAGGAGGCAGGATAGGGCTTGGTGGAGGGAGTAGGCCTTGGGATTGATGAGGGACTAGGTGAATGCTTAAGTGAGGATGCAGGAGAGAGGTTAGAAGGGTTGGGAGAGGGGTTAGGGACAGGCTTGGGAGAGGGGTTAGGGACTGGCGTGGGAGAGGGGTTAGGGACAGGCTTGGGAAAGGGGTTAGGGACTGGCGTGGGAAAGGGGTTACGAAGGTGATCAGAAGAGCCTGAAAAGGTGCTATGAGAGGGATCAAGAGAAGAGCTGGAGGAAGAATCATGAGAAGGATTGGAGGAAGGATCAAGAGAAGGATTGGAGGAAGGATCAAGAGAAGGATTGGAGGAAGGATCAAGAGAAGGGTTAAGAAAGGGGTTGGAGGAAGGATGAGAGGAGTGTTGAGGTGAGTCAGGAGAGAGGTTGGGGGAAGGATTAAGAGAGGAGTCAGAAGGTGTAGCAGTGTGGTAAGGGGAGGGGTGTGAGGGGTCAGAAGGTGTAGCAATGTGGTAGGGGGAGGGGTGTGAGGGGTCAGAAGGTGCTGCAGTGTGGTAAGGGGAGGGGTGTGAGGGGTCAGAAGGTGTAGCAGTGTGGTAAGGGGAGGGGTGTGAGGGGTCAGAAGGTGTAGCAGTGTGGTAGGGGGAGGGGTGTGAGGGATCAGAAGGTGTAGCAGTGTGGTAAGGGGAGGGGTGTGAGGGGTCAGAAGGTGATGCAGTGTGGTAAGGGGAGGGGTGTGAGGGGGTCAGAAGGTGTAGCAGTGTGGTAGGGGAGGGTGTGAGGGATCAGAAGGTGTAGCAGTGTGGTAGGGGGAGGGGTGTGAGGGATCAGAAGGTGTAGCAGTGTGGTAAGGGGAGGGGTGTGAGGGGTCAGAAGGTGCTGCAGTGTGGTAAGGGGAGGGGTGTGAGGGGTCAGAAGGTGTAGCAGTGTGGTAGGGGGAGGGGTGTGAGGGGTCAGAAGGTGTAGCAGTGTAGTCAGTCTTTCATTCTCCATTCTCTTCACATGTCCAAACCACCTCAGTGTATTTCTCCTAATCTTCTCAACCACATCCACATCCACCCCACAGCGTTCCTTCACTTCTTCATTCGTCAACCTGTCCCTCCACGTCACTCCACATGCTCTTCTCAAGTAACTCATTTCCACTGCTCTCACTCTTGACTTGTTCCCCTCTTTGCAAGGTCCACACCTCGCTTCCATACGTCAGGGTAGGGATCAAAATACTATCATGTAGTGACTTCTTAACTTCCATACTCATCTCCCTATTTCTCATCACTGCTTTCAGTGTACCAACAACCTTCCTTCCCTGCTGTACCCTTTCATGCACTTCATCCCCCAAAGTTCCATCCTTACTCATCACACTACCCAAGTACTTGAATGCACTCACATTCTCCATATCCTCACCATCCAACCTCACTGCACACTCTGTGACTTCATTCCTCTCAAACACCATAACTTTACTTTTGTTTACATTAACTTTCAGATTCCTCCTCCTACACACTGTCCCAGATTCATTCACCAAACCTTGCAACTCCCATTCATCTTCACTCAACAGTACTGTATCATCAGCAAACAGCAACACTGGAAGCTTCCAAATCTGACCCTCATTCATTAGAGCCATCCCCACATCCACTGCCCTACCCTGCACCTCCTTTACAACCCCATCCATGTATATATTAAACAGCCATGGAGACATCACACAACCCTGTTTCAGTCCCACATTGAGATCAAAGAACTCACTCAGCTCACCATCCACTCGCACCGTAACCCTAGCTCCCTCGTACATACTCTTCACAGCACTCAACAATTTCCCCTCCACTCCATATATTAATACCTTCCACATACCTTGCCTATCTATTCTGTCATAAGCTTTCTCCAAGTCCATGAAGGCAGCATACACTTTCCTTCCCTTCTCTAGATACTTCTCCACTAAACATCTTAGAACAAATATCTGATCTACACACCCTTTTCCCCTCCTAAATCCCCCTTGTTCTTCTCCAACTAGCTCCTCTGTCATATGCCTAACCCTATCAATGAGTATTCTCCCATATATTTTACCAGTCACACTAAGTAGGCAAATACCCTTGTGGTTACCACATACTTCTCTCTCTCCTTTTTCTTTGTATAAAGGAACAATTATACCTGATTTCCAGTCCTCTGGAATCCTTCCCTCATCCCAAGGCAATCTACACAACTTCCATATCCACTCCACAACAATCTCACCCCCATATCTAAGCATTTCACCGCACACTCCATCAATTCCTGGGGCCTTTCCCAACTTAATATTCTTCATCGCTTCCACTACTTCCGCCCTACTGATCTCTTCCTCCCTCCTCTCATCTCTTCTTCTCCCAGCCATTCCCCAACCACTTATACTCGCACTGCTCTCACTCTCCACATTCAACAAATCCTCAAGTGTTCCCTCCATCTCCTCAGTTTCTCTCTCTTCTCCACCAACAATCTATTATTCCTATCTTTCACTCCCCTACTATTTCCCCTTTCACACTGCCTTATTTTCTTTACCTCCTTCCAAAACAATTTCTTACTCTCCCTCCATTTCACACTCAGATTCCTCCCAAACTCCTCATCCACTTTCTTTTTACTCTCCTTCACCAGTCTCTTAACCTCCCTTCTGCTGTTCACATATACCTCTCTCTTCTCTCTCTCATCTTCTCCCCTACCTCTACTCGCTAACCATTCACTATATGCCTTCTTCTTTTGTTTCACAGCTCGTTTCACCTCATCATTCCACCATGCTGTCCCTTGCACACCCTTGCATCTCCTCCTCACTCCACAAACCGCCTCACACGCTGCGCCTATCTCTTCCGTGAATATCTTACATACGTCTTCCACCCCTTCCATCTGCTCTAGCTCATACCTTCCCAGTCTTTCTTCCACTATGCTCTTATACTCTGTCATTTTCTCACTATCTTGCAATTTCTCCACTCTTCTCACAGGAGTTGCTTCCCCCTGTTTTCCCCTTCGTCTCCTCAACCACTTTCTTTGCAGCTCTACCTTGGCCATCACTAAGTGATGGTCCGAGACTCCATTCCCCCACCCTCTCCACACTCTTGCATCCAACACTTGTCTTCTCATTCGCTCATCCACACACACGTAGTCTATCATTGCCTTTCGTTCAACAAGTTCACCATCCATCCTCCTCATTACTCTCCATGTATACCGGTGGATCATCTTATGCCGAAAGTAGGTGTTGGCTATTGCCAACCCCTTACAAGCACGGATGTCCACCAAAGCACTTCCATTCCCATCTACGTCAGCTGGCACACCCCACTGACCAACCACTCTATCCACTCGTACATTCCCAACTTTGCCATTCATGTCTCCAATCAACAGCACTCTCTCGCTCCTCTCAAACTTGTCCATACACGCTTCTACACTCACCCAAAACTCATCTTTCATTCTTGCCACTCGATCCTCTGTCGGGGCATACACACATACAACCGCCCACGCTTGTATACCTATTTTCATCCTCACCCATACAATCCTTCCACCCACTGTTCCATACTCTCTTATATTCTCCTTCCACTTCTTGCTTATCATCAGACATACTCCCTCTCTTGCCCTCTCGTTTTCATTGACTCCCGCACATGTACCTAAACCATATTCCCATTCTCTCACCCTTTCACCTTTCCATTTAGTGTCAGTCAATCCACATATATCCACTTTCGCATCCTCAAGCACCTGAACAATCTCTCTCTTTCACTTCATCATTCACTCCTCTCACATTCCACGTTTCCACCCTAAGAATGTCCTTCGTCCATTCCTTAGTCGTCAATGTATGGTCCGTCCGGGTCCGAGGTGCTTTGTTCGCTTTTTTAGTTCTTTTTACGGGGTGGGGCACTAACCCACCACCAACCCTTTTAGTCGCCTCATACGACAAGCAGGGATACTGGGGGAGTATTCTTGAATAATAATAATAATAATAATAATAATAATACGGTAACTTACTTATTGCTGCGATGCAGTGTATCTGCATGGTGTGGCACAGCAACATCAGGGACCACCACACCGCCACCACACCAGCACCACCACCAGAAGCCATCATTGCAACCGCAACATAAGGATTCACTTCAACAACAATGGCTCACTCACTCACTCACTCATGCAATAAATTCACTCAATAACTCATCACTCATTTACCGACTCACCACATTGACTGAATCACTCACAACTCATTCACTGACTCACCACACTGATCCACTGACTCAGCACTCTTTCACTGCCTCGTGACATGCACTAGCTAACTTACCAAACTGACTTGCTGACTGACCACATTTACTGACTGACCCACCACACTCACTCACTGACTCACCCATCATTCACCACACTGATGTACCACACTGACCCACGACTCACTCACTGACTCACCCATCATTCACCACACTGATGTACCACACTCACTGACTGACCCAAAACATCCTTTGTGCCACAACTTTCAAAAACTCACCACATTACTTTACTGAGTCACCATGACCATTCATTGACTCACCATTCTTACTGACTCATCACTAATTCACTGGCTGAACACACTATGTTACCGAGTGCCCACACCCATTCAGTGGAGGCGTTGGGTTTTATCGCTTCAGATCACAGGCCCAAAATAGACTGACATCCTGCTTACCCAGATATCTGACTTGGTGGCAGCTGGCTTGTGCTGTGGCCTGGCTAATGCACTGGCACTACACTGAACTGGTAAACTAAACAACTGGTTAACTAATGTACTGGTAAACTAAACAACTGGTTAACTAATGTACTGGTAAACTAAACAACTGGTTAACTAATGTACTGGTAAACTAAACAACTGGTTAACTAATGTACTGGTCAACTAAACAACCGGTTAACTAATGTACTGGTAAATTAAACAACTGGTCAACTAATGTACTGGTAAACTAAACAACTGGTTAACTAATGTACTGGTAAACTCATGTACTATTGTCGCGGCGCACGACTCTGAGGTTGTTATTATCATGCCCTGGCAACCTACCATTCAAAAGTGCGCTTGATTTCGTGTATGAGATGCATGTGGTTCGTGTATAATATGTTCGTGTATAATAATATTCGTGTATAATATATTCGTGCATAATAATATAATTCATGTATAATATGATACGAAATCGGACGCACTTTTGAATGATTGGTTGCCAGGGTACGATAATGACAACCTCAGAGTCGTGCGCCGCGACTATAATTAATTAATAATCTGGTGAACCACAACACCAATAAAATGGTCATCTTGAACTGGACAACTATTGAATGGTTTAACCTGGAACCTGAACAACGGGATGTAGAGCTATAGTAATGCATTCTTCTGCGTGGAATAAGCCGCAAAAGGACGAGAATCTGTGCCAAATTAAGGCAAAGGGAGTATAGTGAAGTAGGAAAATGATTAAGTGTTAAATAAATGGCAGGACAAGTTGTGGTAGGGTGTTAGGCAGGAGAGACTTTACTGGGTCAAGATACAGTCTGAAAACACAGGCTAATAAACTGGTATGTAGGATGCTACCCAAGCAGGTTCACATCCTGTACTCTGGGTAAGGCATGCTCTTTGTTGTATATCAAAACAGGTATCAGAGGCAAGGGAAAAACTCACATTTTATAATCTCCCAACGATTATTTTTTTTAACTGGAAAAAAAAAAAAAGTGTACCAAACACAGACTGCTGTTGGTCTGGTGGGAAGTATTAAAGAAATCCATGGAAGATGTTGTGACAAAACTGTTATAATGTTGTTGCTGTTGTTGTTCCTGTCTGTTGGTCTGTGTGGCCGAGCAGAACCATCGACCACAAGCAAGTAGCTGCCGTCCTGTGGCAGACAGCGCCTCGCCAGGACAGAAACAGGGATCTTAACGACAAAGCAGATGCATTGGTCCACTCTTGCTCTCTTTCTTTAATCAACTTTTTTAACACCACAGTAAGGGCTAATTATTCCCATACATTTTGTGAAGGTGTTGGCAACAGCACTAACCTAAGGCGTGAAATGTCCTGATCTACCAAAATGTGTTGTGCAGATGACTGTATCACTGCGGTGTTAGATGTCACACTCTGGTGTCTCTTCCTGCCTCTCGCTGCCCCCTCATGTTGTAACTCCCCACTCCCTGCCCCCTAACCCTGCCCCAGCCCTTCCCTCCCTCACTCAGCCTCCTCCCTGCCCCCTAACCCTGCCCCAGCCCTTCCCTCCCTCACTCAGCCTCCTCCCTGCCCCCTCACCCTGCCCCAGCCCTTCCCCCCTCACTCAGCCTCCTCCCTGCCCCCTCACCCTGCCCCAGCCCTTCCCCCCTCACTCAGTCTCCTCCCTCCCTCCCACACCCTACAGTACATCCTCCCTTCTTCCTCACCCTGATGCTATTCCTTCATAGTGTTGTCTGTCATCCACCCTCTTTCCCATCATCCGTCTCCCTTTCTCGACTGACTCAGTTCCTTTTTCAGTCTGTTCTCTCCCTTCCACCTACACCCTCACTCTGCATTCTCCAACCTTCCTCCCTCCCTCCCTTTGCTACTCCCTCTCTCTCTTTCTCCACTCTATTTTAACTTCCCTTCCCTTCCTCAGTCACTCACTGTTTCTTCCTCCATCCCTTCTCTCTCCCCTTCCCCTTTCCTTCATTCCTCACTCCATCCCTCTTCCCAGTCCCCTCCTCTGTCCTATATCCTCTCTCTCTCTTTCTCTTCCTTCCCTGAATATCTTCCCTCTTCCCCCCACTGCTGCAGTGTCGCTCCTCTGCTTCCTGTGTTTCCCCACATACATTATAATAATTTCATTTATTTTTATTCTACCCACGCTTACGATAGCAAGAGAGAGGGGGTTGCTTTGCTCGGCGTGTGTGTGCTTGTTTGTTTGTGTGTGTATATATATATATATATATATATATATATATATATATATATATATTCCCGAGGGGAATGGGAATGCTGATGATAGGGAGAGCTGGAGCTCCTGTTTCACTAGCTATCTAACCATCCCCCTTTGCTGACCTTTTCAGTGTGACAGTAACATGGAGAGTAGACCAGCATACTCTCCCAAACATTTCCTCTAACTATCTGTGCACTACACCACATGCACTTTACATTTCACACAACGTATCCCACTACGTTACAGGGGTTGGCGCCAGCAAGGGCATGCGGCCAGAAAACTTTGCCCCCGCTACCAAGTGACGGACTTATGGGGGGGGGAGGCGTGACGGGGGTTCCGCCGGCATAGATCGTGGGTCCAGGGCGAGCTGGGGCTCAGGCCTATGCTAGAGGGTACAGGGCATTGCGGTTCCCAGGCTGCCGCTTCCGCCCAATAGAGAGGGGCCCGAACCTGGGAGTAGCACCCCAGGAGGCTGCCCTATCAGTGGGTGTATAATGCCGGGATAGTTGCAGTGCCAAGGCCCGCTTGGAGGGTGTCCCTGCAGCTGTGCCCGAGGCCACTACCACAGCCACTGGTAAGCTGGTGGGCTAGGGCTCCCAGATCCATTGCCTGGACCTGGGACTGTGCAGTGAGTGGGGCCTGTGGTATGTCTATCCCCCTTTATTAATACTGAATATGACAAAACACAAGAAAAAGTTTCAAAGCAAGCCTGAGGACAGTAAATCACCCAGGGGGATCAAGGTGAGTTCATGGAATGTGGAAAGTTTGAGGGGAAGAGCGGGGGAAGTCGTTGAGGCATTCAGTAGGAGGTGGGTGGATGTGGCGTGTTTGCAGGAAGTCCGGTACAGGGGTGGATCAGCCAGGAAGATTGTTGGGAAGGACTGTTGCTATAAGTTGTTTTGGCAGGGGGGGACAGACGGATATGGAGGTGTTGGTGTGATGGTTGCGGAGAAATGGGTGGAATATGTTATGAATGTTATGACAGTAAGCGATAGGATATTGATATTGAAAATTCTGTTCGATAGAAGGATAGCTGCAATTATATCGGCATACCACAGGCAGGATTGGATGAAGCAGAGAAAGATAGATTTTAGGATGATTTAATACATGTAGTGGGTGGTATGCGGGATGATGAGATAGTGGTTTTGGGAGGGAACTTAAATGGTCATGTAGGTGAAGCAGCACAAGGTTATGAAGGAGTGCATGGGGGATGTGCATATGGTCTAAGGAATGCAGAAGGGGAAAGGATACTCGAGTTTGGGGAGGCAACGGACATGATTGTGTGCAACACATATTTTAGGAAAAGAGACAGTAGGTTAATTACGTATGAGTCTGGGGGAAATAGTAGTCAGATAGATTATTTTCTGGTTAGAAGGGCCGATAGGAGGTTAGTGAGGGATGTTAAAGTTATAGGAAGTGAGGAGTGTGTGCAGCTGCACAAACTATTGATTTGTGATATGGTGCTTAAAGAACAAGTAATGAAAAAGAGGACTTATGTACCTAGGAGGAAAATATGGAAGCTGAAAAACCAAGTAGTAAGGGATGCCTTCTATAGCGAGTTGAGGAGAGTGGTGGCTGAACAGGGAGCTGTAGACAGAGGCATTAATGAACAGTACAGAGCCCTCAAGAACAATCTCTTGAGAGTTACTGATGTAATATGCAGTTGGACAAGAGGCCCACCAAGACATAAAGTAACTTGGTGGTGGGACGAGGGTGTAGAAGCTGCAGTTAAGGAGAAAAGAAGGCTTTTCTGGGAATGGAAGAAGGGTGGTGGCAAAGAGGAATATTTAGATCCCAAGTGTAGGGCTAGAAGAAAGGTATACAGGGCAAAGACTGAGTCACAGAGACTTTTACTTGATAACCTAAATCATGGGGAAAGGAAAAATATGATATTTAGGGTGGCAGGTCAGGTGAAGAGGGATAATCGGGATATTATAGGTAAGCAGTGTGTGAAGAATGATGAAGGGTAGTGGTGAACAGTGAGGATATTAACCCGCCCCGTCCCGACCACTTTTTGACCACTGGTACCCCCCAATCCCGACCATTTTTTGACAATTTTTTTTTTTTTTTTGCTAAAACTTTCGCTTTTGGTCAGAAACAATGGTCAGAGGCAAAGAAATTGTTCCTCAGGGTACATAATTACCCTAACCAGGTATGCCTTGGTCCCACCTGGCCCCGTGTTCTCCGTAAGCGGTCTGAGCCTCTAACGTTTTCTATGGTATTATAAGTCTGGGAAACCAATGAAAGTAAGTAGATATGTATTTATTACAAACATAAAAACATGTGATAAAAGAGTATATTGGATTTTATACAAAAACAGAGCAGAAATAAGCATTGTACCATCGTGCGAAATGAGCAAAATCGGGCAACTTGGTCACGATGAATCGCTAACATTCTAAAATCATGATACATATCATTTTTTTTACTTACATAATACTTCTACAATAACATTATACTATTTTACATTTTATTGAACTGTTTTTACGTATTCACAGGCCTTTTGATAACATTTAGCGTAATGTTAGCGCTTATTTACGTAGTGAGTGAACTCGCTGTGACTGTTGTTTCAACTCGTATTGTGCTTTTTCTACTTACATAATACTTTTCTAATAACATTATACACTTTTCAACTTTATAGAACTGTTTTGAGATAATTTCAGGCCTTACGTAAATATATAGCGTAATAATAGCACATAATAACACACACGGTGAAGTCGCTATGACTATTATTTCAACTTACAACCTATTTTTGTACTTATATAATAATTCTCCACTAACATTGCACATGTTTACACTTGATATAATTGATATCACATAATTCCAGAACTTACGATGCAACTGAGCGTCATATTAGCGCGTACTTACACAGGGAGTGTTATCGCGATATCATTTGTTTCATCTTACACTAGTATTCAACTTATAAAATACCTTACTACTAACATTACAACAAATTCCACTTTATATAATTCCTATCACATACTTACTGACCAGAATGTGGGTGTACTCATGACATCAGTTATTACAACTTACACTATTGTTCAACTTATACGTTTTATTCATGCTAACATTACACCCGTTTCCACTTTATATTCTTGCTATCACATATTTACTGACCAGAGTGTTATACTGAGCGTCATATTTTCGCAGATTTACACAGTGGGTGTACTCATGACATCAATTATTACAACTTACACTATTTTTCAACTTATACGTTTTATTCATGCTAACATTACACCCGTTTCCACTTTATATTCTTGCTATCACATATTTACTGACCAGAGTGTTATACTGAGCGTCATATTTTCGCAGATTTATATAGTGGGTGTAGTTTTCATATCACTTCGTTCAACTTACACTATTTCTCAACTTATACATTACTTTCCTGCAAACATTACACCTGTTTCAAGTTTATATAAGACTTGGCACATACTGACTGGCCTTACCATTATACTGAGCGTCATATCGCCATCCCACACAGTTTCAGTAGTGTAGGAAGTTATGGTACTCTCTGAAACATGGCTGAAGGCACAACGCAACATTGGTGGTGGTGGGGGAGGTGGAGAGCGGCGCCTTTCATCACTCGCACTTCTCTTCCCTCTCCCTTTTCCTTTACCCTTTCCCTTCCCTTTCCTTCCTTTCCCCACATCCTGGGGCTGTGTGGAGGAAGTTTGGGAATATTGTATGGCGAAAGACGTGCTGGGGAGTGGCTCCACCTCCTCTCACCTAGGCCTACATGCACCACGTGCTCGTGCTGCCTCCCTCACACCACTTCCCTTTCACCCTGCACTCCCACCACACCACTTTCGCCTTCCCCAGACAAAACACTAGGCCATACTTTATTTGCCTTCTCGCCCCACCTTCTGATCCTCGGGGTGAGATTTTTTCCTTCCCCAACCACGAGGCAACATCACGTCCTAAGCCGCCGTCATCGTCATCGTCCTCATCCTCGTCCTCATCAGAATCTCTCTCTAGGGGATGGAGAGAGGTCCATGCAGGTGTTTTGGGTGCAGGCTGGCCTTCCCTTGCCTTACGATACGTGACATACCGCTTTTTCCGGGGTGAAGGGACCTTCTCATCACTGCTTGTTATTTCCTCCTCAGGCTGCACATAATCTCGATCCACCACATCATCATCAAGTGGAGAATCACTATCTCCAGTGAAGGCATCCAGGGCGGATTGTATTTCGTCGTCTGAGAGACCTTTATGCGCCATGGCTGACCTGGGTCACTGCTAACAGGTGAGTGACCGAGACAAGGGCGAGCGCAGGTCACGCAGGGTCTGGGACACTGCCCGCCTGGGGGCAGGTAGGGGAGGCTTGGGTACGTGGGCGAATCGAAAATCTCGCGCGAATTTTGAAAATTGTGGAAATTATGAACCTTGCAATTGCAGGACGTTGAAGTACGTCAACGGGATTGGCAGTGACATAACGTGAGGACGTGGAGGTACGTCGACGGGACGCCGCGGGTTAAAGATGCATGGAGAGAGCATTATAACCGGTTGTTGAATGAGGAGTCTGATTGGGACAGGGAAGGTTTGGAGCCAGCATATCCAGTGTCTGGCCCTTGGCCTTTGATTGATGCTGTTACTGTGAGTGAGGCAATAGGCAAATGAAGGTGGGGAAGGAAGCAGGCGTGTCTGGGTTGACTGCCGAAATGTTGAAGGCCTTAGGCGATATAGGGGTGAAGTTAGTCACTGACCTGATAAATAGGATTATTTATGAGTGTGTTGTCCCAGATGATTGGCTGAAGAGTGTAATTGTAAATGTGTATAAAGGGAAGGGTGATGCCCTGGAAAGAGGAAATTAGAGAGGTGTAAAGTTTTTAGATCAGATAATGAAGGTAATGGAGAGAGTTTTAGAAGGTATTATTAGAGATAGAGTGAATATTGATGAGATGCAGTTTGGGTTTATGCCAGGTAGGGGGACCACTGATACCATATTCATTTTTCGACAGCTTCAGGAAAAATATATTGGTAGGAGAAGGGACCTTTATTTTGTTTTCATTGATTTGGAAAAGGCCTTTGACAGAGTCCATAGAGAGGTGGTGAAGTGGGCAATGAGAAAGCTTGGCTTGGAGGAGTGGCTGGTTAGGGTGGTTATGGCTATGTATGTGGGTGCTCACACCCAGGTAAGAGTGAATGGAGGTTTGAATGATGGGTTTTCCATGAATGCTGGTGTGCATCAGGGGTCAGTTTTGAGTCCCATGTTGTTTATCATGGTACTTGAAGCCCTTTCACGTGACTTTAGAAACGGACTTCCGTGGGAGTTGTTGTATGCTGATGATTTGGTGTTGATTGCAGAGAATGAAAGGGAGGCAGAGGAAAGGTTTAGGAAGTGGAGAGATGGTATGGGGCACAAGGGCTTAAGGGTAAATGCAGATAAAACAAAAGTGATGATATCTAGGGTTGGTGGTGGTACTGTCAAAGACGAGGGAGAGTGGCCATGTGCAGTTTGCTACAAGGGCGTGGGAAGTAATTCCATCTTGTGCGGTGTTTGTGATAAATGGGTGCATAAGAGATGTAGTGGTATCAGAGGTAGACTGCGAGATAATGCTGATTTTGTGTGTACGGCGTGTCGGGGAGAGCAGGTGGAGATTGTCAGACGTGAAAGAATTGAACTTGCTGGTGAATCTCTTGAGTGTGTGGAAGAGTTTTGTTATTTGGGAGACATGTTGTGTGCTGGAGCTGGGGCTGAAGCTAACTCTGTGGCTAGGGTGAGAAGTGGTTGAAAGAAGTTCAGGGAGCTCTTGCCTCTCTTGACATTGAGAGGACTCTTCCTACGTGCTAAGGGGTTTTTGTATGCAGCATGTGTTAGGAGTTTAATGCTGTATGGTAGTGAGACCTGGGCAATGAGGGAGGAGGATATTCGCCGGCTCAGACGTACAGAAATGACAATGATTATGTGGATGTGCAGTGCGTCCCTGCGTCCAAGGTCTGGGGGGGCTGGGTTCACAATGGAAGAGTTGAGAGGTAGGATGGGACTGGAGTGTATTGGTGTTGTGATGAGGAGAGGTAGATTGAGATGGTTTGGACATGTGGAGAGGATGGGGGATGATAACTGGGTGAGGAAGGTGAGAAGTGTTATTATTAGGGGTGGGGTTACGAGGGGTAGACCGAGAAAGACATGGGACGAGGTCATTAAGTGTGACCTCAGGGTTAAGGGACTGAACAAGGAGGCTGCAATGGATCGTACAGCATGGAGAGCTGCCATCAAGTGACCAAGGCAGACGCATGCAAGCATGTTGGAGCCTTTAAAAGCGAAACGATATGTTCTTACCTAATTGTTCTTACCTAATTGTATCTTTATAGGAATGAATCAAGCTCGTATTGTCCCGTGTCTTAGACCATATTTATCGTACATATCCTTAAATTTGTGAATTGTTTTGGCACACACTATTTCATTCGGTAGTGCATTCCATTGATCAATTGCTCTGTTTGGGAAACTGAATTTCCTTACGTCTTTATCACCTCTCTTCTTATGCAGTTTTTTGCAGTGTCCTCTTGCTGATGCTTCTCCATATGTTAAGTAATCATTTATGTCTATTTTCTCCTTTCCTGATATGCATTTATATAGCATTATCATGTCACCTCTTTTCCTTCTCTCCTGTAGTGTTGGTAGATTCAGTTTATTTAGTCTTTCTTCGTAGCTTAGGTCCCTTAAGCTTGGTATGTGTGTGTGTGTGTGTGTGTGTGTGCGTGTGTGTAATAGAGAGACAGACAGACAGACACAGAGATTGACTGAGTGAGAAAAACATCTTGTGAATAAATTATCATAATATAAAATGTGTGCATTAAAAAAAATAAACATTGATTTTGTTGATGCAGGGATGGTGGACAAGAGGGAAGAAATGAAGTACTGTGTGACGATGGTTGGGAAGATGAGAGAGAAGAGAGAATGGAGAAGGAGAAGAGGGGGAGGAAGTGAGAGGAAGAGAGTGGAGAGTGAGGAGGGAGAGAGGGAGGAAGTGAGAGGAAAAGAGAGAGTGGAGAGTGAGGAAAGAGAGAAGGAGGAAGTAAGAGGAAAAGAGAGAGAGGAGAGTGAGGAAGGAGAGAGGGAGGAAGTGAGAGGAAAAGAGAGAGTGGAGAGTGAGGAAGAAGAGAGGGGGGGAGGGAGAGATGACAGAATAGGAGATGGAGAAGGAGAAGAGAAGGAGAAAGAGAGAGGAGACGAGAGGGTATGGAGTGGAGAAGTGGAAGAGAGGGAGGATGCAGATAGTATATAGATACGTAGATGGAAGAGTAAGAGTGGTAGAATGATAAAGAAGAAATACACACGCACGCACGCACGCAGGTACGCACGCACGCATGCACACACACACACACACACACACACACACACACACACACACACAAACACACACACACGCACACACACGAGCAGGATCCGGAACGAATATATTCACAGAAAAAAAAAAAAGTTCCTCTTACTTCCTGTTTCCGTGCCTATCAGCAGTGCCGTCATCATCCCTCCTATTTCCTTTTCCTTGTTACCTCCCCCAACGAGGCTGGAGGAGGTTATGTATTCATCTATGTTTGTTTGTTCACACAATATCTCCATAAGTTCTCAGTGAATAACAATGAAGTTTTGTGGAAGGGTCGGCCATGGGCCAAGAAAGACTCGATTAAATTTGGGGGTGGATCCGGAGCCGGATCCTATGTATTCTGCACAATATTAGTTCTCAATGAATTTCTATGAAATTTTGTGGAAGGATGGGTCACGGGCCAAGAAGAATGTATTAATTTGAGGGGCAGATCCGGATCCGACATTCGCGGAGGTATGCGCTCTCTGTCTCTATTTTGTCAAAGTTTCCTGCCTCCATATTTCTTTGTGCTTTTTCCGCTTTGCACTTTAGTCGTCTGCTTTAGTCGTCTGATTTATTTTTCCTTTGCCAGTCGTGGCCCACGGCTGCCGCCTGCCTTACACTGACACCCAAGAACCTGTTTAGTGAAAACAATGACACTCACTGAACCAGGAAGACACGCATAGTAATCAGACAAACTACGTGTGTTACCTGTTGATGGATTTGCCAGCATGACACAGGTGCGGTCGACGAACATAATTATTATATACCTGGGCTGGGATGAATGGAAGGGAGAAGGAAGGGAGAGAAGGAGGGGTAGGAGGTACAAAATAAAGGAGTTAGGAGGATGGGGAGGGAGGGAGGGAGGGGTAGGAGGTTGGAAGTAAAAGTAGGAGTAAGATGGAGGAGGGAGGGAGGGAGGGGTAAGAGTTAAACAATAAAAAAGTGAGTAGGATGGGGGAGAGAGGGAGGAAGGGAAGGGCAGGAGGTAGAAAATAAAGGTGTGAGTAGGAGGGAAGGAGGGAGGGGTAGGAGGTTGGAAATAAAGAAGTGAGTAGGATGGAGGAAGGAGGGAGGGGTAGGAGGTAGAAAATATAGGTGAGAATAAGATGGAGGAGGGAGGGAGGGAGGGGTAGTAGGTAGAAAATAAAGAAGTGAGTAGGATGGGGGAGGGAGGGAGGGAGGGAGGGAAGGGTAGGAGGTAGAAAATAAAGAGGTGAGTAGAATGGAGGAGGGAGGGAGGGAAGGAAGGGTAGGAGGTAGAAAATAAAGGAGTGAATAGGATGGGGGAGGGAGGGAGGGAGGGAAGGGTAGGAGGTAGAGAATACAGGAGCGAGCAGGATGGAGGAGGGAGGGAGGGAGGGAAGGAGGGGCAGGAGGTAGAAAATAAAGGAGTGAATAGGATGGAATGAGATGGTAGTGGCTGGTGATGAACAAATAAATACCAGTCCCCTGTGAGGATAAACACTGATGTACAAAATCGTTTAGTGTTTAGTGGAATATAGTGTAATATCGGTGGCTCACAACACCACAGCTGCAGCACACTGGAGGAAATGGTAACATAATGGTCTAGTCTCGCTGTATCCACCACCTTTACCATATTAACTTCTCACTCTTATATATTATATTGGCCTTTTTATGCGGCTTTGCATATCTGTTGTTTGGAAATATTATCTTACCCCTTCCTTACATTGTTATTTTATTGTTTCCTTAACCCCCCCCCCTCTCTCTCTCTCTCTCTCTCTCTCCACCTACTTCTATCAGTATACTGTGCCCATATGTGTCTGATAATTGGACAGTTTAATATACTTCCAGTGTTATTTTTCTCTCATCCTCTGCTGTGTCTCTCCAGCCACTGTTGAACCCCAGTACATTACGTGGCGGCAGATTCACCTTTTCCTGTACCACAATAACACTTGACAATTGATAAGCTGGTCCTTTACCACAGACGTACAGTATTGTATATATAAAGTGACCCAGTTACCAGCACACAGTCAAACAGTTACCGATACACAGTCAACCAGTTACCGGCACACTGTAACCAATTACCAACACACAGTTACCAACACACAGTCAACCAGTTACCGGCAGACGGTGGTTGAATGGCGGCAGGAAGTACACGCCATAAACATATTGTGTGGTGCCACTGATAACACAAAAAGTTGATGGTAACTCAGCCAGTCCCTACGCCACTTGTACACTGGGGTCTTGTATGGCACCAACACTAAGTTTCTGATGCTGCTGCCACATCACTCACACCCTGAAGGAGTCACATTTTTTTTAATGCAAGAAAGAAGGAATTACAGGCCAGGAGCTCGCAAGATTGTTCCAAGAAAAATATAAAAACAAGATAACAGGACCAAATTCAAGATGTGTTCATTTCGAGATGCCTGGACACACTGCTTTTGAAAGACCGGAGATTATAGGCAGCAGGAAATACAGACAAGGAGACAGTTCCAGAGCTGACCTGTACATCGCTACCCAGCATTCTTCCCTTTCCTCTCTCCTAATGTCACGTAGGCTACTCATTCATCTCACTGCTCTCTCTCAAGCTGCTCTCTTTTCCATTCCTCTTTTCTTCCCTCCTCATATCCTCTTCTACTCTCTGTCTAGCTGTGTCTAATGTTTTCCGGCTTGATTTCTCTTTTATTTACTCCCCTTAAACACACACACACACACACACACACACACACACACACACACACACTGACAAGCCCAAACAACCAGACGCTCAGAGAGAGGGGGGGGGGGAAGAAGGGAGGGAGAGATACACACTTTGCTAAGAAACATCCGGATGCTAACAAAGCAACAAACAGACATACAAAAACATACCCACAGACACGATGACTCACATGGAAACATTCATGTGTAGGCAAAACGATACACACACACACACACACACACACACACACACACACACACACACACTTGCCCCTGTTGCCTGCCACACATACTCACCTGCCTTGCTCATTGACTGACGTTACTACCTGAGCCACGTCACTCACCTCCTCTTCCTTCACTCATTCGCATTCACCCACATTCTTCTCTCGTCTCCCTTACTCCTTATATCCTACTTTCACCTTACACCTTCACTCAGTACTGTATATCCTTCATACACCGTACTCCCTCATTCTTTCACTACCTCACCTTCCTCACTTCCTCTCCACTTCATTTTCTCACCATCCTTCTATCATTGTATTTCTGTCTATCTGTAAACCTATACACCTGTCTATCTGTAGAACTGTCTCTCTGTCAGTCGGTCTACTTTTGTCTGTCAAAATGTAAGTCTATCTGTTCTTTTACTCTCCAATCATTCTGTCTGTCCAACAGTCTCTCTTTCTGTCTGTCCATTATACTGTGTCTATCCTTGTATTCTATCTACCCCTACGTCTACTATCTTTTAATTAGCCTTTCTGTCTTTTTATAAGTGTTCAAACTCTGTACATCAATCTGTCTGCCTGTCTGTTGAGCCATCCATCTATCATTTCATACATCTTCTCGATCAGCAAGTATATCTATTGTTTATCTATCTGCCCGTATATCCTTCTGTGTCTGTCTATTGATCTGTTAAGTCTGTCTACACATTTGCTTCACCTGCCAATGCCCAGTTATCTATTTGTCTATGAGTGTGTATGTATTTGTGCGTGTATATATGTATTTATATTTAAACATGACTCCAGTAAGTATATACAAGATTTCTGTAACATTCTCCATGGACATGGCTTCTTCTCTTGCATTAATAAACCAACTACAGTGGGGACACAGTGCGCTTCTCTTATTAATCATGATTATCTGAACCAACGATTTCAATAGTTTCATGAATTGTGGAATTTTAATCACGCATGTCACTGATCACTTGTCACCGTTCATAATATGCTCTAAAGATTTTTTTAAAAACTCAAACTCACAAAAACATCACATATATAGATTACAAAAACCTCAGGACAACCGATCTGTGTGCCACTCTGGAAGAATTGTTTTGACATAACCAGCTGGGTAATGATGTAAATATAAGTTATACACGTTTTATGAACCGTATTACACAAGCAATTGAGAAGCAGCTTCCCTTGACGACTCTCCCAGTGAAAAGAATTCGTAAGCCTTGGGTAACAAACGAAGTCACTAAGCTTATTAAAACTAGACTTATTCTTTATAAGAAATATACAAAGAAACCTATAACCTATGGAGAACAATATAGAAAATACAGAAAGATGGTTAACATTAAACTAAACAATGCAAAACAGAACTACTGCAAAACTAAACTGCAACTAGCCTTTGGTAATGATAAAGCTGTATGGGGAGGTATTAATGAGTTGATCCAGAAATATCATAATAAAACAACTAATATTGAAAAATTAATGATTGCAGACCAGCTGGAATGTGACCCTTATAAAGTATGCAGCTACTTAACGAATTTAATGTTGACTTTTCATCGATTTCTAGGGTTAATACGCTCTATGACACATGATGAAAATTTAAATGTGTAAGCAGTAAATACTATATCTATTGTTCCATATTGACTTTAATATTTCTTCACATTATAATATATTGAAAAAGAGAAAAAAAGACTGTGCTAGGCCAAAAAGATCTTGTAGAGCGAGGGAGAAGGAGATAGAGAGGAGGGAAAGTAAGCACGAGGGAAAAAGAAGGAAGGGAGGGAAGCCTGAAGAGGTCAAATGGATTGACTCTGGACCGAAGGGGCGCCAAAACTCTTTAACTATCGCTCACATTTCCGAAGGCAATACCCCCTTACGGGGTTCATCTTAGTATAAATGCACTGCATTGGAAACTCAAAAATATAGTCAAATAATCAGTAACATTCATATATTATGGGATGGTTACCTTAAAATTCCCAGCAGCTCCACTTAATTACTTTCACGTCCGTGAGGTGCATACAACATCGCTTTGTAACATCTGATAGGGACTAGGTGGCCAAATATCCAGTTTTAATATGCAACACCTAATAAACACCGATCCCTCCTCCACACTGTTTGGGGGAGAGGGTAAGAAAGAGACAGCAATGAAGCCAGTGCAATGTAAAGGTTACAAAATGGGTAACTAGCCTCAATTAACACTGGCAGCCGTGGGATTGTCTCCTCATTTGAATATGTAATTATATTGCTTGATGCTAGTCATTACCTGAATTGAGGTTGTAAGCTCCGTCCATACTATCGGGCAGTAATTGTGCTCTCACTGGGCACAGTTTGTCGGGCATGATGTTGTCCACAATGCTGGCTGGGCTAGCTGGTCAAGCAGTAAAGTCGGCCAGTTGTCAGTAGGTGGTCGGCAGTGCTTAAGTGTGGTATCACTACGAGCAACAGTTGAAAAGAAAAAACAATAGCTAGGTATAACATATTAATTGTTGCAATTGCAAATATTAAATAAAGGAGAGCATGCAGAAAAAACATTCTGGTTAAAAAGCCAACATTTTGAGGATGGCAGGTTCGTCGGCCCATGCCTGGCGCCAAACCACTGGGAAGTGTCTGGTGATTTTGCTCAACTAAGGGCAATGGCAGTTCGCTGGTTTGCCCGTCAAAGTTGCCACAAAGTTTTCGATGACGGGCTTTTCACTTGCCCGCCGGGCACTGCCTGATGGTGTGAATGGGGCTTTAAAATCATATGCTTGCTTTGATTTGTTGTATAATTTTTGTGTATAACTTACAGGCATTCATTGTCAATTGACAGAATGTTTACTGTGTACGATATAGCTGTGAGATGAGCACAGTGCTGATTCCAACGCATATCTCAACGGCTTTGCCTCCTTTTATCTTTTCCAAGAAAATTCATATCAATCTTTCAGGAGGACATGTGTTTTAATGTGGTCAAAATGAATATAGGGACGGCATGGTAATCAATTATGAGGGTTTGTTTTTACCAAACACATACTTGCCACTGTTGATAACTTTTCAACTCTTATATATTTCATCATCTGCGGGCATAGGACAAAATCACAATAATTTTCAGTAAGCTCATTTCCTCTGACCAAATATTCATTCTTCATGATTATATAATAATGTTCTCTCCAAAATAACATGTGTGATCTTTATACAACAAACATATAAATAATACTCGTCATTTATTTACCACTTCAACTGTCCCACCTTTCCTTCTTTTCCCCTCATGCTTGCTGCCCCTCCTTTTTATCTCCTTCTCCCGTGCACTACAAGATCATTGTAGCTGCTTCTTTTTTCTATTTCACTATATTATATTGAGAAGAAATAATTATACAAAGTAATAAGGAAACAATAAATATGGTATTAATTAACCGCCTACGCATTTTAATACACATCATGTGTCATAGAGCGTAAGATCCCTAGAAAGTGATGAAATATAATGTCAATATCAGTTTCTTTAAAGAAAGCATTGTCTGTTCTCATCGTTAGAGGTCAACATCTATTACTCTGATTCATTAGGCTTCACTTCAGCAGCTTCAAAGATCATCAATAAACAAGACTACCAGCTGACGTGCTGCCCTGTCTGTGCTATGTTGCAAGTTCCATTTTACAGATTGCTGACGCTTATTACTGTATTATATTCCACGTTCGATCATTAAAGACTGTTGTATTCTCTATACATTGTTTTGTGCCACTTATTAGTTATTAACCTTGATTTACGTATAATATGATGAGAATATTTGCCTCACCACCACTCAACAGTTCAGCCAATCACGTTCCACCTGACACAGCCTCTGTGTTCTGAGCGCTTCATTCATAAAGATGCATGGACTTACTACAGGAAACTGCCAGATGTCTCCGTATACCCTAATATTTTTTCGCACTTTCTAGTTGCCCAACTGTACGTTCCTAGCTATTATGTATTGTATTATGATATTATACAGTCCTGACATCACTCGGTGATGCCCTGCTGGCGAACCTACGACAGCATGTAGCGACTAATTCTAATCTATTAATACATAGTATTCATTATAATATTGTAGGGATATAATATTCATGACAATATTGTAAAGATAAATAATATTGTAGAAACAACACATTGTAGTTATACATTGTATGTATAATGGAGTAAATACATCATAATCATCTGGACCTCCTTTCTCACCCAAGGGCAGGGTGAGGAGTAGCAATGTCCAGACAGCATAAACCTGCCCGATCCAAATAGGCCACACTTCCATTCACTCGTCATTCAAGCCCCGGAATCCTGGCTCTACCGGATATGCCAAAAACATTCACCACATTCTGCAGCTTCACACAAACGTATCCGAGTGAGTCAATCCGGACGCTGCCATGCTCACAAGGGGTGCCAGAATCCCTGATCATGCACTTCTCCTCACAACATTCATCCAGCCAGCCCGATCTCTTGTCAGTTCCCTAGCCTCACCAACTTCCAAACCTCTCTTCCTCAAACACTCATCCACCATATCTCTCCACCTTCTCCTTGGCTTACCTCACCTCCTCCCTCCTTCAAATTCTCTCAGTTATACCTTTTTCACTACTCTATTGTTATCACTTCTTTCCACATGACCATATCATCTCAGGACACTCTCTTCGATTCTGGTGTCCACTGACTTCCTCACTCCACACCTTTCACGCATCACATTATTTTGTATCCTATCCACCCTCTGCAATCCACATACAGTACATTCCTCAGCAGTCCCATCTTCACTGCTCTTACACTTGACTTTTCATTTTCATGCCACACCATAGTCTCACAACCATATGTTAAAGTTGGCACTAACGCTCCCTCATGTAAGCCTCGTGCAGCTGCAACACTCAAGCCTCTATTTCTTATCAAGGCCTTCATTGCACCAGCTACTCTTCTTCCTTGTGTCACTCTACTTTCAACTTCTTTTGCACAGTTTCCTCTCTTTTCTATCACTGTACCCAAGTATTTGATCCTCTCTAACCAGTTCCAGTCTCTCTCCATTCACTGACATCACACTGGGAGTTACCTTCTCTCTCAATAACCATCACTTTACTCTTCTCTACATTCAGTCTCAAGGCACGACACTCATCGACATCAGCAAAATTCTGCACTGGCCTACCAAGTTGTTGTCCGGTACTTGCAAGCAGTATTGCATCATCAGCATACAAGTAATCTGAGATATTCCATCTATCACCGTTCATTACCAACGCCATCCCTCTCTCCATTACTCGTGTTTTTACTTCTCTCATCACCCCATCCAGATTTATATTGAACAACCATGGGGACATCACACAACCTTGTCGCATGCCCACACCGATCGTGAACCATTTACTTAGATGCCCATTAACCCTTACACATGCTTAGCTACCATAGTAAAAACTCTTGACAGCACCTAGCAGTTTACCATCTACACCATACATGCGCATAACTTTCCACAATCCCTCTCTGTCTACTTTGTCGTATGCTTTTTCCAGATCCATGAATGCCACAAACACCTTATGGTCCTTCTCATAAGCCTTCTCTGCTATCTTTCTCACTGCAAATACTTGATCCACACATCCTGTGCCACTCCTAAAGCCACCGTGTTCATTACTCTCTAGGACTTCTGATATCTCTCTTACTTTCTCTGAAATAATTCTTTCATATACCTTCCCTACCACACTCAATAAACTTATGCCACGATAATTCTTGCACTCACTTCGCTCACCTTTATCTTTGGAGTAAATACAGTGTAGTAAAATACTGAATATAGAATACTGTATAACACATTGTAGTACAAATATTGTTGGACACTGTAGTATATTGTAGCACAAATGTGGATGTACAACAGACATACGCATATATTTATGCAGGTCATTACATTACATATGGTGTTATGCCTATAGTAATGCCTAGTATAACACTTAACTTGTACGATAACTCTGATAACAAAGAATTGTAGGAACATTGTAATTACATTGTATGAATGTAATTGTTACGTAATTGTATTATTAACTGAAGTAATATTATAATTGTTACATAATTCTATTTTAAATTAATATTGTAATAGTTACATAATTGTACTGTTACATAACTTTAATTTAATTGTACATATTGATATTGTATTGTATTGCATTGTAATTGTTACATAATTGTGGCAACATAATTGCAGTAATGCTATCGTTTGTAGTTACATAATTTTAGCAACTGTAACATAATTGTAGTAATGCTGTTATTTGTAGTAACATAATTGTAGCAACCTAATTACAGTAATATTGTAGTTAATTGTAGTAACTGCAATAATATCGTAGGCATTGTAGTAATTTCAGTAATATTGTAATAACTGCAGTAATATCATACAGTTACACTGTATGTTACATTGTAAGTTGCAATATAATTGTGTGCACATGCATAATTATAATCATACAATAGTAACACAATAGCAGCAATCAATTGTATTATGAATCAGTCATCTATAACACTTGCTGTGGTAATATTACACAATATGTATTATAAATCCTTCCATCGTTTCCTACCGAAAAAAAAAAAAAATCTATTAATTAGCTAATCCAGTCATGCTGCAGTCGATGATAGTGATGATGCGCATTACAGCTGGCTCTTGGAGAACAATAACTTTGCTCGTTGTTTCACTTATAGGAGTTTATGCTGTGTTGTGGCATTTGTAGCAACAGTTGCACCTATTTTTGTGTTTCTTATGCGATCTTAATTTATTTTTCTGTGTATTGATTTTCTCCAGTTTGCTTTTATCGTCTATGTTCGGTTTTTCAGTGGTGTCCGAGGTTGCAAAATTGCTGGCTAATCCCTGGGACCCTTTTTAAGGCTTAGTTATGTTACACAGTTATTATCGAAAATTATATGTAACCCCATATTTTATTTTATATATAAAAATATATACAGTATTAATTATATACACTCACTTGTTCATTTGTACCTCTGGTGGACAATGTATGTGTCAGCATTGTGTGGAAATCTTTGTCGTCACGACTGTGTGAAAGAGGATGTTCATTCTTGCTAAAGTCATTCGTATTGACCATTTTTTCTTCTCTTTTCTCGATTTTCCTTGTAATTTAATTTGTCTGGTCCCACAAGATAGATTTAATTAATAACTGTTTATTACAGTTCTTTTCATCGCTCACGCCCAAACGATCTGGATAAAATGGAAGGACCATAGCATGGGCCAACCAGCCTACTGCAGTTATCCACTCTTCTTATGTTCTCTCTTTCTTTTGGTGCTCCACGTGCGAGAACGCGTTCCCATCCCTAATCACTCTAAAAGCCCACAGGGAAGAGACCAACCACTGAACTGATGAGGAGAGCTTTCTGGACGGTCTGGACCAGTTCTACGACGACAGGAGGACGAAGAGGAGCGAGAGAAGCTCCTGTGATAATTTCGTGGATTATAGGAGTAATTATATCCAATTATAGAGGGAGGTTATCTCTCCAACCCCCGCTAGTCTGCCTGTGCACAATATATCTCAAAGAATTATTTGAGAATTTCAGTAATATTTTATAGGTATGAGGGTCAGAGGCCAAGGAAGGGTTCTTTAACTCTTGGTTCTGATCTGAGCTCGAGTTCCGCTTCAGGATTGTTTTATATTTGTTTGTTTATGCACAAGACATCTAAAAAAAATATGGATGGATTTCAGTGATTTTGTGGATATGTAGGTCATGGGACAAGGATGACTTGACTGAATTTTGGTGGTGATCCAGCTTGTCTGGTGCAGGTGTTGTGGGGGGTATGCACTCTCTGTGTGTCATTTATCTCCTTGTTATTTTGGGGTTATGGAATTGTTCTTGGGTTTTTGTCAGTTATGCTGTAGCGATGTGGATGAAGAAAAAAAAAGTATATATATATATATATATATATATATATATATATATATATAGAGAGAGAGAGAGAGAGAGAGAGAGAGAGAGAAAGCATATGATAGAATTGATAGGGAGGCTTTGTGGACTGTTTTAAGATTATATGGACTTGATGGTAGGTTATTAAAAGGGGTGAAAAGTTTTTATGAAAATAGTAGAGCGTGTGTAAGAGTGGGAAATGCTGTGAGTGATTGGTTTCCTGTGAGAGTGGGGCTGCAACAGGGATGTGTGATGTCGCCTTGGTTGTTTAATATTTACATGGATGGTGTTGTAAGGGAGGTGAATGCAAGAGTTTTAGGTAGAGGTCTGAGTCTGGTGAATGTTGATGGTGGAGAGTGGAATCTGAAGCAGCTGCTGTTTGCAGATGATACTGCACTGGTGGCTGATTCAGAGGAGAGACTGAGACAGTTGGTAGAGGAGTTTGGAAGGGTGTGTGAAAGGAGGAAATTGAAAGTAAATGAGAATAAGAGTAAAGTGATGAAGTGTACGAGGTTGGTAGATGGTAAGGGGATTAATATAGTTTTGAATGGCGAGTTGCTTGAGGAGGTAGAGTGTTTTAAATATCTAGGGTCACATGTTGCTGTGGATGGAAGAATAGATGCAGAAGTGAAGTTTAGAATAAATGAAGTAGGAAAGGTGCTGGGAGGAAAGAAAAAAGTGTTTAGATGTCGTTTGCTTAGAATGGATGTAAAGAGAAGGCTGTATGAGGGTGTTGTGGTACCAACTGCACTGTATGGGGCTGAAACATGGAATATGGGTGTAGCAGACAGGAAAAGTTTGAATGTAATGGAGATGAGGTGTCTGAGGAGTATGTGTGGAGTGACGCGTATGGATCGAGTGCGGAATGATGAAGTGCGAAGGAGAACTGGAGTTGTTCGGGAGATGGCTGGTAGAGTTGAGCAGAGGGTGTTGCGATGGTTTGGGCACATGGAGAGAATGGATAATGAGTGATTGGTGAAAAAGATAACTAGATCTGATGTGAGAGGTGTAAGGCTGAGAGGAAGACCATGAATAGGATGGATGGACAGTGTGAAGAGAGCGCTGGATGCGAGAGGGATGTCTGTTGAGCAAGGAAGAGTGGCTGTGCGTGACAGAAATGGGTGGAGAGAAATTGTGAATGAATAAGTGATGACGCAGCCCTGAGGGGATATTCTCCCGCATTTGGTCTGATCAGCTATTTCAGGTCAGGTGCGGGTAAGGGGATGAGTCTGTTATGATGTGGCAGGGGTAAACCAGCTCTGCTGTCGGGCCCTGCTGCGGATGTCACTGATTGCATTGCACAGTTGACCCTTGTGCAGTGTGGTGCGGTGAGGATCTGTCCGTTCTCCCCTTTGGGGCTAAGATGCGAATGAATGTGTTTCAATGGATGAGTAAATGGGGAGTGTGTCGTCCTGTCTCGGCTACCTCCCTTTCCTTGGGGGAAGCAGCCTAGGTATATATATATATATATATATATATATATATATATATATATATAGAGAGAGAGAGAGAGAGAGAGAGAGAGAGAGAGATGAAATATTAGAGAGAGAGAGAGAGAGAGAGAGAGAGAGAGACGAAATATTAGAGAAAGAGAGAGAGAGAGAGAGACAGACAGACAGACAGACAGACAGACACACAGAAAGGAAATATTTTATAGAGACGAAATATTATTGAGAGAGAGAGAGAGAGAGAGAGAGAGAGAGAGAGAGAGAAATATTTTATAGATAAACTGAGATGAAATATTATTGAGAGAGAGAGAGAGAGAGAGAGAGAGAGAGAGAGAGTATGAAGATTTTCTGGATTATTAGAACGAATAATATAATGCAGTGAATTCAAAGGATGATGATGATGATGATGATGATGATGATGATGATGATAATAATAATAATAATAATAATAATAATAATAAGTAATAATGATAATAATAATAATAATAGTAATCATCATCATCATCATCATCATCATCACAATAATGATAATAATAATAATAATAATAATAATAAATAATAATAAATAATAATAATAACAATAATGATAATAATAATAATAATAATAATAATAATCTATCTATTGCCAGACCCCTTAATCCCATACGGGGTGGCCACAAACAAATCTCCTCCACGTAGCCCTGTTCCGCGCAATTTCACTGCCCTGCTTCCAGCTCACACCCCACTCTCTCATATGCTTTCCCGCTCCATCCCTCCATCTCATCCTTGGCTTCTCCCTCCCCCCTCCACCTCCACCTCATTCGCATACACTCTCCTCATCAGTTTCTCACTCTCCATTCCCTCCACATGGCCAAACCACCTCAGTGTGTTTCTTCAAACGCTTCCTATCACATCCACGTCCACAACACAACGCTCTTTCACATCCTCATTTGTCAGTGTGTCTCTCCATGTTACTCCATGTGCTCATCTCAAGTAACTCATTTCCACTGCTCTCACTCTTGACTTGTGTCCCTCTAACAAGGTCCAAACTTCACTTCCATACGTTAGAGTTTGTATCACAATACTGTAATGTAGTAACGTTTTCATTCCCATGCTCACTTCCCTTTTTCTTATCACTGCTCTCAAGGAACCAGCAATCTTTCTTCCTTGCTGTACTCTTTCAAGCACTTCACCCTCCAAACTTTCATCCTTAGTCATCACACTACCCAAGTACTTAAACGTACTCACATTTTCCATTTCTTAGTCATCCAGCCTCACTGTACATTCACTGACTTCACTTCTATAGAAGACCATAAATTTACTCTTCCCTACATTCACCTTTAGATTCCATTTCTTAAACACTCTTCCGAACTCATCCACCAAGCCTTGCAGCTCCCCTTCGTTTTCACTTAACAACACAGTATCCTCTGCAAACAACAGTACAGGGAGTTTCCAAACACTATCCTCTCTCTCACTAGGGCCACTCCAACATCCACTGCCCTACCTTTTATAACCCCATTCATGTACAGATTGAACAACCGTGGAGACATGACACATCCTTGATTCAACCCAACCTCAAATAGACAAATTCACACAGTTCACTATCCACATTCACTGCAGCCTTAGCACCCCCATACGTACTCTGCACTGTATTCCACGACTTCCCATCTACTCCATATATTCATAATACTTTCCACAATCCTTGTCTAATTACCTTGTCATATGCTTCCTCCAAATCCATGAAGGCCACATACAACTTCTTTTCCTTCTCTAGAAACTTTTCCACTAAAGATCTAAGAATGAATACCCGACCTGCACAACATCTTCCCTTCCTAAAGCCTCCCTGTTCTGCTCTAATTCCTCTGTTATTTCCCTAACTCCGTCAATAAGAATCCTACCATATACTTTTCGCATTACACTAAGAAGACAAATGCCCCTATGATTACCACACACTTCTTTTTCCCCTTTCCCTTTGGACAAGGGAATAATTATACCTGACTTCTAATCTTCCGGGACTCTACCTTCCTCCCAGGCTAATCTGCACATCTTCCACATCCATTCTACTAGTATCTCTCCCCCATGCTTCAGCATTTCACCATACACTTCATCAATTCCTGGGGCTTTCCCCATTTTGACTTTCTTCATTGCTTCCACAACTTCCATCCTACTGATTTCTTCCTCTCTTCTTACCTCCCTCCTTCTCCCAGCCATTCCCCAGCCTCTTATACTCGCATTACTTTCATTCTCTATGTTCAACAATTCCTTAAAGTATTCTCTCCATCTGCTCACTTTTTCTCCCTTCTCCACTAGCCCCTAAAACGCGAGGCGTCGCGTTTGTGACGCTCGCCGAAAAGGACATAACGGCGGAGCGTCGCGTTTGCGATTCAAGTTAATTTTGAATAAATGCGGGCAAGGATGTTCCAGCTGGTATTGTCTATCAGTACCACCACCCTTTAGCTTCAATTAGCATACTTTACCTTTGTACTACTGACCTCCGCTGTTGCCAAGTATCGCGTTTTTCCCCCCTCCCCCCCACCACGGGCCGGCCAGCCTAGCTGTGATACATGGCAGCGCTCTGACTGCTCAGAACTGTAAATCTGCGCTCTCCTCTCACAAGCAGCTTATGCTAATAGGAAACGCTTGTTTCCCCAGTTGTAACACTAGCTTTTTTTCGCACGGTTTGCCCCTGTTTAGTGTCAGTTTACCGCAGGCTTTCAAAGTGACATTATGCCGAGTTCTAGCTCTTCTGAGTCAGTGCGAGCGGCCGATAGGAACGAGAATAAAGTGACGGGCGTAAGGTAGAATAAAAAGCGCGCTGCGGTGATCTTTTGGGAAGTAATATGATTGAAAATAATGTAGTATACGTGTTTTTAGCTGCGAAAATGGAAATGTTTATTGAGTGACGGGAAGACCGCTGCTGCGCTGCATGTCGGTCGTACGCTTCGTTGATTTTAGCCTTATTTTCAGTGCTTATTGTACAAATACGGATTCCAAACTACCTGTACGTTGTAGTATAAAGTTTACTGTGACTGAATGAGGCTGTGGTAGAGGGGAAACCAGGTTGCTGGAGGTGTGAAAGTGAAGATTTTGTTACCCAACTTTGCAAGTCTCCACAAGTCCTTGGGTAGTCCACGAAGGCTCAACACCTGTCTCTGGAGAAAGCTGAATGTAAGTACTATCTGCCATACCAAGTATAATGTTCTAGGGTTAATCTCTGATTTTTGGCTAATATTTTCCTACAGGTACTCAGACCGCAATCGAACCCCGCCACCCGGGGAGGGGTCGGCTGTCGATGGCCGCGCATTAGGGGCTAGTAATCTACCATCTTTATCTTTCACTCCCCGACTAACTTCATTGCCACCCTGTCAGACTCTCTTTACATCTTTCCAGAACGTTTTGTTACAGTCCTTCCTCTTTATACTCAAATTTCTTCCAGATTCCTCATCCACACTCTTCTTACTCTGTCTCACTAATCTCTTCACCTCCCTCTTCCTCTCAACATATAACTCTCTCTTCTGTGTCTCAACTTCTTCCACACCGCTGTTTCTTATCCATTCATTATATGCTTTCTTCTTTTGTGCCACAGCCTGTCTCACCTCTTCAGTCCACAATGCTGTTCCTTGCACCCCTTTTCGTCTTCTCTTCACCCCACACACCACCTCAAATGCTGCACATATTTCTTCTGTGAATATCTTGCACACACTTTCCACGTTCCCCATCTGCTCCAATCCATATTTACCCAATCGTTCCTCCATTTCTCTTTAATATTTTCCATTTTTCTCATCCTCTTTTAACCTTTCCACTCTCCTTGCACCTACTCCGTCCTCCTGTCTTTCCCTTCTTCTATTTCTCCATTTTACTTGGACCTTGATTCTGACCACCATTACACTCCCCCAACCTCTATATGCTGTTGCATCCATTACACACCTACGCATAATAATAATAATAATAATAATAATATTTTTTGGTACATGGTGATCATGTTGATGATGAAGATAATAATGATGATGATGATGGTGGTGAAAATGATGCTCATGATAATTATGATGGTAATGATGATAATGAAGATGATGATGATGATGATGATGATGATGATGATGACTTTTTTTATTAATAATATTACTTTTGTAGTGATAGCAGTATGTATTAATGTTATTGTTATTAGTATTGTTATTATTATTATCATTTTTATTATCATTAATATTATTCCATCCATCAAATCATTCTGTCCAATGTACGAATAATAGTTTTTAATCTAGAGAAGTTACATAACCCTTTCAGAACAACACTCTCCCTAACAATTTTTCCTAAGCAATTTATTTTGCTTATTACAACTTACTACTGTGCGTTATATAAATCATTTCGACATCGCAATACTGTGAATAAATACAAAGGGATATTAACCAGCCATATCCAAAAAATAAATCGCTAAGGAAGAGGTGTTAAGGAGTCTCCATGGCCTACGAGGATTCCGGCCATAGACTTGCCCTGAGGATGAAAGAGTTGGGCTCCTATGAGCCACTGAAATATGCTAGTCACGAAGCAGTGCTCTGTTTGTGTGTTGTGAGGACGGCTCAGCGTTACCAGTGTCAGCCCTGTGTCTGTGCTCTCTCTCTCTCTCTCTCTCTCTCTCTCTCTCTCTCGTGTGTGTGTGTGTGTGTGTGTGTGTGTGTGTGTGCGCTCTCTCTCTCTCTCTCTCTCTCTCTCTCTCTCTCGTGTGTGTGTTATTATTATTATTATTATTATTATTATTATTGTTATGCTGAGTGTTTTTAGGCCGACTCCTCGTATTAAAAACACTAGCGACTGAGCGGGGTCCCCTTTCCGGACCGGAAGTAAAGCACCAACAAAGGAACAGGACATAAAAACTAGGCAGTCCACCTTTAACACATCTATTACCTTAATTCTACCACCGTTACAATATTACATAGAATGATATTCTGGACAGGGGATACAGATATACAAAGTTATGTTAAGATACACGGGATATTTAACATACACTGTGATTACACTTTACAATGGGTTGGGGTTCTATAATTGGATGTGACTGTCTTTCATCAAAGCCCAAAAGGACTTAGTTCACTGGCACAAGAGGAATATATAGGTTTAGTGGTCCAGGGGAGGAATATTACTATAAGAGGACAGGGGGAGCAGATCACTACAATTGACTTGTTGGGTTAGGCGCGGTGACACTCACCCGCGCGTACACTGACAAGGGGGAACTCCTCTATTCTGGGCTGGGGGAACAACACTAAACTCACAGGTCCAGAATTATAGTCTTTAATAAAGGGCAGGTGAGTTTGGGGTAATCACAGGCACTTACGGGTGGAATCCCTCTAATTCACACTGTCACTCTGTCACTGTCCCGGTTTCACTTTCTCGGATATAGGAGGGGATGTCACTGATCTTGCCCGTTTTTCTGGGGCGATATCACTCTGTCACTTTAAGGGGACCTCCGGGGGCTCTACCTGTGGCGGGAATCACCGTACCCACTGGGGGGAGACTCGACCCGGGTCCGATCCGCTGAGGCGTTGCAGGGAGACCCTCTTGCCTGGGGTCTCGACCTGATGTAGACCCTCCTCTCGGGTCTCGTCGTCGTGGAGCAGGGAGGCCCGCCTATGTGGGGTCTCGACCTGATGTAGACCCTCCTCTCAGGTCTCGGCGTCATGGAGCAGGGAGGCCCGCCTATGTGGGGCCTCAACCTGATGTAGACCCTTCTCTCAGAGTCTTGTCGTCGTGGTGCAGGGAGGCACGTCTATGTGGGGCCCCGACCTGATGTGGTGGCCCTCGGGACTGGAGCCAAACAGGTGGAGAAGTCGTGTCTGGCGTCAGAGGCTCTGGGGCAGGAGGAGGGCAGCGTTGGTAGGCTGCTGGGCTCGCCTGGGGGTCCGGGGACTGTGGAGGTCTGTTGGGGGACGCGCCGTCAGGTGTGGGCTGCGGACTCGTCTCCTGCTGGTGCCTGGGGGAGACAAGAACCTCCCGGGAGTGGGAGGTAGGTCCCGACTGGGACTTGGTCTTTGCTCGGGGGACACCTTCGGGGCAACTCTCCCGAGTGGTGTCCAGCTACTCCTGCAGGAGTTGGCTGAAGATGGAGGACACACGGAGGCCGTGTTCTCTCTCTTACACAGGGAGGGTAGCACAGAGGCGACTCTCTCTCTTGTCTCCGACACAGCCGTGGCGCCAGGTCGATCGGCCCTGGGACCCACTTTTGGCTTTATACAAGGGGCTCTTACCCTTGGGGTGGCTAGGGGTGTTGGCCCCTTATAGCTCACTATTGGGCCTCCTGCCCTGTTTGTGATAGAGGGTATTTCTCCCTCACAGTTCACTAAAGGACCTCCTGTCCTGGTAGTGGCAGAGGGTATTTCTCCCTCGTGGCTCACTGTGGCAGAGGGTACTGGCCCCTCGTGGCTCACCAGAGTTGTGGCAGAGGGTGGTTTCCCTCGTGGCTCACTGTGGCAGAGGGTACTAGCCCCTCGTGGCTCACCAGAGTTGTGGCAGAGGGTACTAGCCCCTCGTGGCTCACCAGAGTTGTGGCAGAGGGTGGTGCTCCCTCGTGGCTCACTGTGGCAGAGGTGCGAACACCTTGTGGCTCACCAAGGGACCTCCTGCCCTTTTGGGGTGAAGCTGTGGTCGTCACCACAATACTACTAGGGACTGATTTTATATCAGTCCCACCCCACTGCTGTCGATGGTCAACCCGCCGTTGAAGTTGCGGATCTAGGCTCACCTGGCGTTGGGGCAGTTGCGGGGAGAAGGGGCACAGGTCAGTGGTGGTTGGGTGACCCTTTTGCCCTGGGTCATTAACCTCCCCGTTATCTCCTCCTCGGGTGGTGGGGTGGTGGTGGCCCGGTGGTGGTGTGGGGGGTGGCGGGGCGGAAGGTCCGGCAGCGGGCATTTTAATTATTATTATTATTATTATTATTATTATCATTATTTTTATTGCTATTATTATTTATTATTATTATTGTTATTATTATTATTATTATTATTATTACTTTTATTATCATTATTATTATTTTATTTTTTTAAATATTATTTATACTGTGTTACAGTTATTATATCATCATCATCATCATCTAGCTGCTACCTCACCCCAAGCCTTAAACACCAAGCATCATAGTGCAGAGAAGAGCAGCATAAAAAAAACTTTTCCAGATAAAAATGAAGATTAATGAAGGAAATGTATAAGTTTGTTCATAATCAGTGTAGGTACAAGCTTTGAAAATTTACCAATTAGTTAACCAATAATTTATAACCAAAGAAAATGTTCTGTCAAAGAAAACTTTCCATTTAGGGGTAACGATCGTATTCTCTACATGTTTAACTTCTTACTGTATCCAAAGAAATTATTAATATCAAGCATGTTTTTTAATATAATAACAGCATAGAAAGTGACGTAGATGAACATAGGTTGATGGAGATTGTTGGGGTGAATATATGATTGTAGTTTTAAGCATATCTACCCAAATATGGTAGGGGTAGAGGGCAACATGGAGGCGATTTGTTTGTGGCCCCCCTTGCTGCAGTAAGGCTCCTGGCTATAAACAGATAAGATACAGGCTACAGTATATGAAAAAAATCCAGTATTATTTTAACTGGATATTTATTAACATATATTTTTGTGATATAGATAGATAGATAGATAGATACAGATATAGATAGATATAGATAGATAGATATAGATAAATAGATAGATAGATAGATATAGAGCAAAGGATGTGTATATTTTGGTAGTATAAATGTAGCATGTGTGAATGTAATGATAAAGCTTGCATTAACCCCTTAACCACGGGGCGTCACTTATATGATTCTGTGTTATTTTGAATTCTCCTGGGCTTACAAGTGGTGGCTTGTATCATCTATCAGTACTGCCAATGTCCAACAATAGTCAGCGCTCCTAATGTCATCTGTACTCCCATCCATTGTTGACAATTTAAGCCATTTTTCCCCGTTCTTGACTACCCTCCCTACCTCCCCTCCATTACCCTCTCCTCTCGCTTGCCTGGCTGCGCTGCACTAAGCAAATCTTCCCTGGAATTTTCCACTGTTTTCATCCATTGAAATAAGCCCTATGCCCTATTCTTATACAAAATAATATATACAAAAAAGAAGAAAGGTAAGTGATAGTGCCATACACCTGGAATTGGCTAATTAACAACTGACAACACCTCACGTGCACTCGTTCGCTAATTTCCCCTGGTAATTACCCCTTGAAATATGCCGTATAATCTATTCTCGTAATAAAAATATATATAAGAAAGGAAGGGAGAAGCCTAAGTGATATTTACATTCACCTGGAACTACCTATTTTTTTTATGTATTGTCGAGATTTCCTACCAATCATTTCATAGCATGTAAATTAGCAGCTGTCACCCTATTGACATTGTCAACCCTTGGCTGCCAATATAAGCCACATCATTCAGTTCCTTGTCGTCCTCTGAGGTGAAACTATGTTGCACTCACGCCCCACCATTTCCGCCGCTTCTGCGCCCATTGCAAAGGGCCCTGTGACCTCTACCCCTAGAAAAGCTCGTGTGGGAAGCAGTAAAGGACTAAGTGACTCAGTAGTGGAACGTGAACTGGCAGAATTATCAATGATAATGGTGGATAGTGACTTTGATCCATCGGGTGAATCGTGTGATGAGCCTGGGGAGGAAATCGTGACAGAAACTCCTAGTATGAGTGCTTCTGTGTCCCAAGTTATCCCTAGCTCCAAGGGAAAGGAGCCCTTAGTGCAGCAAGGGAAGGAATTTGGGAAGGAGTGAAAAGGCAGCAGGTTAGCCCCGGAACAATGGCCCCACATGACCCAGCCTACCATGAGTCCCGAGGTGAATCACCTCCCCGCTCCCCCAGCCCCATCTCACTAATTTCTTCCTCATCTTCAGCGGAAATTTCTCCTGAGTCTTCGTCGTCAGAGTCTCCACCAGCACCTACAGTGAAGGCAGGCCGTAGGGGAAGAGGTAAATCCCTGACACGTATAAGTAGAGTAGCAAGTAGAGTAAGGGCTGCTAGTGCTACACGGCAACCTAGGGTCAGTGAGAGTACCCTTGAAACAGCCCAGTCTGCCTCACAGCCACCCTCCACCCTCATCCACCCTACACCGCCACGACAGGGAATCCTGGACGCCTTCGTGTGGACGGAAAGTTCCGATTTCATCCCTGAACATCTTCATTTCGATGAGAGTTCATCAGGGATACAGCCTGCCTTCACTCTTGACAAGGATGCTGAGTGTGTGAACTTCCTTTTGGCCTTCCTCGATGACAAAGTCATGCAGCACATATGTGATGAGACTAACAGGTACGAGTCACAACGTGCTGCAAGTGGTTCAGGTGCAGTGAAGATGCAACAGTGGACTGTGCTGGGAGTGCAGGAGCTGTATGTGTTCTTCGCCCTCATGCTTCTCATGCCACATTCAAAGAAGCATGAGTTGGAAAAATACTGGTCCATGGACCCCTTACTGCCCTCACCCACCTTCAATAAGTACATGGCCAGAGATCGCTTCCGGAACATCATGGGAAACCTGCACTTCGCCAACAACGATGTACCTTCCCAGACCGACCCACTCTGGAAGATCCGGGAGATTCTGAGCAGAATGAAGGATAAGTTTATGTCATTCTTTCATCCATTTCAGAAGGTTGTCATAGACGAATCCTTGGTTTTGTTCAGAGGACGTTTTAGGTTTGTACAGTACATTACAAGCAAACGCCATTGCTTCGGAATCAAGGTCTTTGTACTGTGCTACTGTAAGACGGGGTACATCCTTGACTTCGTCATCTATTCAGCCAGCACTGTCGATCTGGACAGAATGCACCCCCTTGGCTTCTCAGGCTGTGTAGTGAAAGTGCTGCTTGAAAGGTATTTTGGTGGGAATAATGTGCTGTATACCGACAACTACTATACAGCACCAAAACTTGCTAAATACCTTTCAGAGCACGGCATCGGCTCCTGCGGCACTGTGAAGAGCAATCATGCCAACTTCCTCAAATTCCCCGAGGCAGGAAACTCGCAGCGAGGAGACGTGCACCTACGCAAGTCTGAGAAGATGCTGGCAATACGGTGGCATGACAAGAGGGTAGTGCACATGCTCACCACCGTACACAAGGGTGACCTGAAAGACAGTGGGAAGGTCGACCGTAGGACAGGCCTACCTGTTAGGAAACCTGATGCTGTCATCGACTATAATATCAACTTGCGGCTGGTGGACAAGTCCGACATGATGATTGGAAAGATCGACTGCCTCAGGAAGAATACTAGGAAAGATCGACTGCCTCAGGAAGAATACTAGGTGGTACAGGAAAGTTTTTCTGCATCTCATTGACATGACGATGCTGAATGCCTTCATCCTGTACAAGATGAAGGTAAAGCCACCCAAGTCCTTCACCCTGAGGTTGTTTGCCAGGACTTGTGCTCAGCAGCTGCTTGAGAGATATGGTAGGGTGACAGCAGCAGCTCCAAGGTGCCATGCTGTAAGACTTCCCGACAGACTTGAGCAGAGGGCGTACATGGATTGGCACAGACTGGTGCTAATGCCTGCCACAACCAAGAGGAAGGCTGCAATCCGCAGGTGCCAGGTGTGTGCACATACCATCAGACGCACACCTGAGCACAAACGCACCTCTTGGCAGTGCGCTGAGTGTCAGATTCCCCTCTGCATTACCTGCTTTTTTTATTACCACAGCCTGAAGCAGTTTTAAAAGTGCAAGTGGAAAATGTAAATAATGTGTAAATAATGTGTAAATAGCAAGTGAAAGCAATGGATGTAAATATGATGGAACAGTGTACAGTAATATAGTTTTATAAGTTACTGCAAGTGACAGTGCATAACACAGTGTAAGTAAAATAGAAGTGTAAATATTGAAAATACAACAGAAAATTAAATAGGAATGTAAATAATTAGTAATATAAGAATATGAGTACAGATACTTGAAGTTATGACAGTGAAAGTGAAACCTTGGCTCTCTACGTATTTTGCTGAAAGAGAAATTGAATGCCTACAGTGACAATAATCTACTATTACTGAAGGAAACTTATGGATAAATACTGCAGATATATATAAGTGTTATATAGTAATAGGAATATAAAGTGTGAGTGTTTTTATGAATAATAAATGACAGAATACTAGCAGGGAACGAGTGCAAGTGGGAAGCTCGTACGTGCTCGTAATTTTCATTGCTTTCACAGTGTTTTTTTTTTTTTTGGAGTATGGATTCCAAACTATTTGAAAATCATAGAATAGTGTTTCTAGTGATAATATCAGGCTGTGGTAATCATATTACGGGGTGTTGGGAAGTGTAAAGTGGAGACTTCGTTACCCAACTTCAGAAGTCTCCACAAGTCCTACGGTACGCGACGAAGGCTCATCAAACAACCCAGGAGAAAGGTGAAGGTATGTGCCATAGGCACAATTAATTATAATATTCTAGGACTAATAACTGATTTTTGGCAAATATTTTTAAAAAGTCATTCGGATCGCGAATATCCTTGCGGGACACGCAAGGAGCACCAAAACAACCCCGCAGTTAAGGGGTTAAGAGCAATTTAGTATAAGTGTGAATAATTGTAATCTAAGTGTAATATACGTATAGTATAAGTGTGATTTCTTGTACTGTAGAGATAAGGTAGTAGGTGAACATCCATGTATTATGTCATTTGCGTTAAGTATTGCATCAGCCGATCAAACCTCCCCCCCTCCCTTCCCCCCCCTGTATAACACACTGGTAACAAGGTTTGGCGAACATTTAAATTAGCCGAGACTTCATACTCTTCTGTTTGAGTAAATTCAAAGATATTCTTCAGTCTTAATCCATTTCAATGATAGAAACATTAACTGAGAAATATCAGAAAGGGAGAAGCAGTTCATAATAGCCTATGTGAAGTTAATCTCGAATTTCCGATCGTTGTGCGTACCACCAAGCAAAGTTTAACCAACAAAATAATGTCCGAATGTCATAACAAAACTTAATATAAGGTGATGAGATCATTATCGCCATTATTCAAATTTTCACCATTGTCGTATAATCTCTGTGAGACACTAGAAATCTTAAAAAGGTCAATCACAAAGTAAGTGATACATGTTTGTTAAGGAATAACAGTAACTAGAGAGTTGACATCTTCAAATGCAATCGGACCAGTTCCCCCAGTTTATATAAACCCAGGGCAAGCGTCGTGTGCGTGACTCTAAGATCAGTCCTCATCGTGTTCGCAGGTTAGTGATAAACTTCCTTATATATATACGTATATTCTCCCCCTCCCCAGTTACTGTCACATTGTGAGTTATGGAGGATAGAATGATTAATAGTTGTGTTCAATAGCGAAATTATTGCGTGACTCTACCATAAGTCCTCGTCGTGTTCGCAGGTTAATATCAACACCAACCAAGTCCTCGTCTGCTCGCCACACCATCACACCTTACACATTATACACTCCCCTCCTTTCTCCCCTTATTTTGCTTTAGGTCAGAATCTAGACATAGCTGTTTGTTATAACTGACTGAGAAGTTTCCATATTATAATTCATGAGTGGAACAATGTACTTAGAGTGGATTTAACTGTTATGAACTTACCCTCTAGTAACTTTTGAGTTTTGTTGGTAACTGAAGTGAGTGGTTATGAACATGTCTCATCATTCATAAGAAAGTGGAATCTCACATTGTTTAGTATCAACCCTCCCCCTCCAACCAAGGAGGACGATGCCTGATATAACCAAAAGGTCATTCTAATTAGGGCATTGTTAGAGGAAACAGTAATCAGTGAAGTGAGTAAAGTGAGTTTTGAACATTTGAGGTATATATTATTTCGGATTGTTTTCAACCACCTTCTCTACTAAGCATGAAATTAGGGGCCCGTAAGGTGTGCCAGGGAGAATATGGTAAATCCGATCCAACCTAAATCCACGCTACCCTCTTTTTTTCAGTGGAATTCAAGCCTAACCGTTTGGACATATTTCGGTTAATTAGGTTGTACTTATTATGGAGTAAGAGAATGAAACCACACCAGCTAGTTTTGGATTTCACACTCAAAATACGTAGGCTTGGTATCTTAATGGCAGCCACTTTGGTAACTTAAAAAGGGTATTACAAGGTCATTACACTGGTGGCTTAACCCAGCGCGTCCCGGAGACGTGGATTCACGTCCTCACATGATGTGCACTCATATCCCGGAGACGTAAATTAACGCGGCAACATTGCAAGGTCCCTAATTTGCACAATTTTCGATTTTCGCGAGTGATTTCGCGAGTGATTTTTGGCACGTATACACGGGACACCTTCCTCAATTCCTCTACAAGATCCCAAGCAGGGACAATGCCTTACACCGCATAACCTCTCCCCCCCCCCTGCACGCCATTGTCTCGGCAATTCACCTGTTACCAGTGACCTGGCCAATAAAGACATTCAGGGCCAGAGTGACTCCCCAATCGATGACAATGTGGAGGACAAAGTTTGCATAGCATTAGAGGAAGAAACAGTCAGAAATGATGATCAGGTAAAATGTGGGAAAAAAGGGTCATGAATGGTGATGAGTTAGTGAGTGAAACAATGCTTATAATGCCTATATTACTGTTTGAAAACCAATATACTCTTGTACTACAAATAAATTCGTACCAAGTAAATAAATAAATACTGTTTATGAGTGGATAAAATAGTTACCCTCCCATAAAACTCGTTTTCTTTGGTGCCAGCCTGTTAGAAAACCCAGTCAGGTAAGGAGGTACTCATACCTAAATCGAGTATTTTAAACCTCAGGTGAGCGATTTCTCTATGAATTTTCGATGTTTCTCACCAAAAGCGGATGTTTGAGCCAAAAAAGAAAAAGGTCCAAAAATGTCGGGACTGGGGCGTACCACTGCCAAGAAAACGTCGGGATGGGGCGGGTTAACGATAAAGAGGATCATGTTATCAACCCTATCCCCCATAATGTTTATTAAATTCCGATCATTACACTGGTTGCATTAAGCAGTGGCATAAGAGGTAACCAAATTTTTCCTCGCAATACACTGGTGGTCAACGGAGGATGTAAAAAAAAAAAAAAAAAAAAAATCATAGCATTTCAGCACTGCCTCTTTCTGCCACTGAGCTACGTTATAAGCAGCCAAACGACATAAATCCAGGCCAAGTTAATGTGGAAGTACTACACCAGACGATTTTATTCAGCTTATGAGGCAGGTTGAATGTGAAGTGAAATACCCACACAAAGAGGTAAGCCGGACACCACCACCCCAGGATAAGAGTACGGGGGGGCGATACCCACCCTACCAGGAGATGACAGGGAGGCTGGCTCACCTGTCATACCTTACAGACAAGAGAGTCTTATCTCCCTCGCAACCCGACGCCCCTCTTCTCCGCAGCCAGACCATCCGGCAGTGTACAGGAAAAGTACACTACACTCAGGCGGAGGGAATGCTCACCAGAATCGGGGTGGGACTTGCAGTGGCAAGATCCGAAGCAGACCCTCAGATGCCGAGTCCTCTGGATCGGCTGCCTTTTTAACAGAGGACTCAGGAGGAGCCTCAAAGGCTGCTATTCCCTCACAGGAGCAGTGGCACAGTATCACACACTGGGGATATTGTGGGTGGAAGGACCATCACCACCCTCTGCCAACCTCCTTCGGGAGCCAGCACGTCGGCACGTCCACAAGACGACCCTCGCCGGCAGCCCCAAGGAGAAAGGCAGGCCCTGGGGTACTCTCTGACAGAGGTACAACATAGAACGAGACATCGCTGTCCCCCAGTGCTGTCCCCGGGACAGAAGTCCCAGACCCTAAGGTCAAAGAGCAGCCTTTGTCGGAGCTGTGGCCATAGCCGAGCGTAACCATTAGGCGCCTTCTCCCCACCACCAAGACTATGGCCAGAGAGCAGCCTCCATCGAAGCTGTGGCAATAGCCGGGGGTATCCATTGGGCACCTGCTTCCCACCGCCAGGGGCTGTAGTGCGCAGAAGAGCCTCCCCCGAATCCTCTTGCCCTCTTGTTCCCCGTGGGAGCCCAGGCAGTGTCCAACTGTGCTGCCTGACAGAGGGAGAGTCCCTCGGAACTTCCCCATGTAGCCTGGACTGGAGTTCTGGCGGGGCCGAGAGGCCCCGCCAAGTAGGAGAGCCGGCCCCTGGCCGTTCTTCCTCTGCCCATGACCAGGCTCCTGCAAAACAAGGTACCTCTTGCCCCGACCACCACTCTGCTGGCAGAGTAAGGTGCCCCTCACCTTGCCCCTCTACATGAGAGGGCGGTTTCTGCTCCTTTTCAGGAACCTCACCGGAGACCAGAAAGGGCGTGATATCCCCAAGGCCTGGTGTCCTGCCCTTGCAGCCCCAGGTGTTCTTGGACTCCTCCAGGATGAGAGGCTGCAGCTCACCTCTGCTGGCCTCCTCCCAACGATGATACCGCAGCCCCTGGAGTCAGTAGGCCTCCCCTGGTGCCTGCTGCAGTAACCGAGGCTCCCTCAGTGATGGCGGCCACAGACCCTCCCTGATAGCCGCCTCCTCAGAACGAGGCAGAAGCCCACCCCGGGCGCCGACCTCTCCACACCTGACCCCGGCCCTGGGCCTCCCCAGGTCCTCTCCAAGGATCCCGATGATGACTAAGGGCCAGCGCCAAACAGTGCATCTCCTGGCCTCTTCGGCCCTAGCCCAGAGAGCCCTGCCTCCTTCCGGGCCATACCGGCCAGGCAGCCGCCCAACTCATCACCCACCCACTCCTCCAGGACTAGTGGCGACATCATGGACCACCCACCCCTGTACTACTCGCCGGGCTGCCCACCTCCCACGCCCGGCCGCCTTCTGAAGCTCCCGGCATAGGTCCTCCTGCCCGTGGACCGTGTCCTCCATTCTGCCAGAATTGTGAGTACTAGATCCTGATTGTACACTTTCCCAATGTTGTTGGACCTCTCCTCCAGTGAACAAACCCCTGTGACCACTTCCCCGTAGCCATGGTGCCTCTCCCCGGTGTTGACCAACCCTCCCCAGTGCTCTGCCCCCCTCTCCCCTGCCTGGCAGCTGCGGTGTTCTCCCACCACTTGGTGTGCCATAGTGAACTCTACTACCTGTGATCTCGCGCGCGGAGTGTTCAACACCCACCCACGGGTCGGTTCCCCGACAGTGACAACCCTCCCCCAGTGTCGCCCCCACAGGACAACATACGTCAGTGTAACCCTCCCCCAGTGGGCTCTTCCTCCCCTCCCCAGGCCCCCAGTCCCCAACCCCAGGTGAATAGACCCACTCTAGACTCACTAATACCCCCCTCCTCCCCCCCTTAATCAAGTGCAGGACATTATATACTCTCGTCCTATGTAATGCATATATAGCCTAAGATTAGCAAGGGTATCGTCTATGTCACACAGATCCGTCGTACAAGCTAGGAACTCGTCTATGTCATGTGAATACCTAGACTTAAGGGCTTGAATATACATTGTCGTCCACGTCACGTGCCTGTCATATTGGGTATACTGTACTATACTGTCCTTTTGTGTTGAGTATGATGTACCTGACATATTTGTGAAATAGTGTCTGTGACACTGTATGGACATAACCCGACATCAGGAAGGTGTAACTCTGTGTACAGGTCAGACTTGCTGAACTAGGTGGAAAGTGATTGTTGTCAACATTATTTTATCATTGTACGTTCCTCAGTTTTGCTCATAGAATGGTGCGTATTTTGTCTTTTGATCATATAAGAGTGTACCTTTTGACCAGTGGTGTTTGTGTGTTCCTTCCTTGCTAGTACTGGCCCAGTTTAGAAGAAAGAACCCAGGACCGCACCGTGTCTGTACCTAAGGAGTCGGGACTTAGACCATGCTGCAAACACTGGTGGCTAGCAGTGGTTCTTGACCCAACCGTGGAACAGCAGTAACGGAAAATTTGCAAACATGGCGGCCAAACCGCACGTACAACTTCCTCAGTTCGACTCTGAACTTTACGACATACACACTGATATGTCTATGATCAATGCTATAGTAGACATAAGTTTTCAGAATGACCGAGAAAAGATAACAGTCACGCTTCCCTACCTAGGAGAGATTGTCTCAAGTATAACCACTAAAATAGTCCTGGAGTTGAAATAGGACCAGTTTCAACAAATCGTGACCCAAGCTGTCACACCTTCATTAGGGAAGGTCATCGCCTTCCCCTAGCTGGACGCACTCACTTACGATGGGAATTTAGATGACACCCTCATTGAAAAATGACGTCTCATCGCTACTGCCTACCCGCAGGCTGATTTACAAACCCGGGACCAACATGTGTTTATTACCCTGCTACGGATACTCCCCAGTGTGGTCAGGGAACACTTTACCATCTACGACCCGACTGGGGATATCGACGTGGATATCCAGTTAGTGAGGCACCTACTCGCCGCCCGCACCACTCCCCAACAAATAGGGGCAGTAAGCAGAGTCCCCACCTGCAAGCCGTCCCTCAACAAGCCTCGGATGCCCACCCCAAAACCGCCGTCCCAGGAAACGCCAGCCCTACCACAAGCCGTCCCCATTATAAAGCAACCTACTCCCAGGGAAACATCCAACCTCATCTCCATCAATCCCAGGGAGTTCACCGCATGCAGCCATGACTGCCCCATACACAACATTCGAGAACAATTGGAAGCCACCCAGCGGAGGGCTGCAAACCAGGGGTGCCGTAAGGTGTCGACTATCGAAGACGACCCACCAGACGAACCTTCTCCTCCCACAGATGCCCCCATCGCTGAAGAGGCTGACATATGCAATTCCTTACAAAAATCATTAAAACATATTATTTAAATCAAATATCCATAGCCTAATAATTTACTAGGCAGTGGATAATTAATTTAAATAACATGTTTTAATGATTTTTGTAAGGATTACATATGCAGATAAAAGTAAAACTGGCAACATCACAGCCTTTATTTCCCTGCCCCTTCGCTTCACAGCCCGCTCACTCCTCTGTTTGAACTTCCACGAGTAGAAAAGTTACTACGTGACAGTATTGTGATACCAGCTGTAATGTATGGGAGTGAAGCTTTGACCTTGTTGGAGGGACAGAAGTCAAGAGTGAGAGCAGTGGAAATGAGTTATTTGAGGGGAGCCTGTGGAGTTACATGGAGAGAGAGACTGACAAATGAGGATGTGAAGGAGCGTTGTGGAACTTGTGGTGTGGATGTTTATGTGATAGGAAGCATTAGGAGAAACACATTGAGGTGGGTTGGTCATAAGGAGAGGATGGAGAGTGAGAGACTAATGAGGAGAGTGTATTTGAGTGAGGTGGAGGGAGGGAGGGGGAGGCCAAGGATGAGATGGAGGGATGGAGTGGAGAAGTATATGAGAGAGCGGGGTGTGAGCTGGGAGCAGGGCAGTGAAATGGCAGGGGACAGGGCGACGTGGAGGCGATTTGTTGCTTGTTTGTGGCCAGTGGCCACCCCTTACGTGATTTAGGCATCTAGCAATAGATAGATAGATAGAATAATAATAAATGAAAGTATGCTAATTTGTTTTGATAATCTCAATATATTACAGTAATTCCCATAAATATAAGCAAATGGTTTGCACTAGCACTTAGCAACATTGTGCAAGCTAAATATTAGATTGCACACTTGTACAAATTACAAATAATAGAAAATAATAAAAGTAAGTATGCTATTTTATGTTAATATCTCAATATTTTACAGTAATTCCCACAATTACATCCAAATGGTTTGCGCTTGCGCTTTGCGACATTGCGCAAACTAAATATATGTCAGACTGCGCACTTGTGCTTGCGCAAGGTAGTGAACTGTGGATTGCGCATTGCACTTGTGCAAGGTCCTTCATCATTTGTGCTGCCCACCACTGTCTATACCATCACTTCTACTCCCGTCATGCCAGAGCTTTCAGCCCTCTCCTCCCCACCTCAGCCCACCTCGTGGATGTGGGGGATGGCCCCCTGCCTATCCGTGGGGAGACACGGGCCCCTCCGTGTCCATACACATCAGAAAGCAACCACCCAACATCAGTTAATTATATTTGACTCCACTTGCCGTGCCTACGACAGTTACTTGGGGTTGGATCTGTTACAGAAACTCTGGGCCAACATCGACTGCCACAGAAGGCGGTTGCATTTTAACAAGTCACCATATCTGCCCCCTTACCTCTCTGCATGTGTCACACCGCAACACCCCCCTCCCCATGCCCCCCCTTCCCTCCACCCTCCCCCTCCCCTCCCCCTGGCCCCACACCTGCCCCACCCACCCCACCCCCACCCTCCCCGCTACGCTCTCCTCCGCTGTCACTATTCCTCCACGAGGCCCGACTCCCCATGCATCGGCCCGCCGGCACCCATGTGGTATTTTTCTCAACTGCACCAGTGGGCACCACCACCTCCTGCCTCCTCTCCCCCACCTTCCTCCCCCTTACCTCACCGCGGTCCGCATCCTAATCTCTCCACCTCACCCCTCGCCCTCCCTAAGGGCCTAGTAGTGGGTGAGATGGAAGAAGCCAAGCCCTGCACCACTCCCCTTCCCCCCACCTCCCCGGCTCTACCCCCACTCCCCGACCATCTCTCCCCACAACAAACCACCAATCTGCAATGACTTCTCCTGAACTTTCAGGACATCTCGTCAGAACCCACGGACATCAGCCACACCACCATCATGTCCCAGGAGATACACATGATGGGCCCTCCCATCCGGCAACCTGCTCACCCCATGCAATGGGCGGAAGAAGACTGGCAGGTACAGGACATGGTAGATACCAGCATGATATCTCCATCAACCAGCCGTTGGCCCTCTCCTGTCGTCCTCAACAAGAAGAAAATCGGGACGCTGCGATTTTGTGTGGACTACCATCATCTGAACGATGTCACCACCAAGGATGCCACTACCCTACTGAGAATCGACGACTCCCTGGACTCCCTGCATGGGGCATCCTGGTTCTCCACCCTGGACTTACAGTCAGGATACTGGCAGGTCCCCATTCACCCAGATGATCAAGGAAAGACTGCTTTCTTCACTAGCAACGGGAATCACTACGAATTTAACTTGCTCCCCTTCGGCCTCTGCAACGCCCCAGCTAAGTTTTCCCACTGTACTCAGCGGCCTCACTTGGGAGATTTGCCTTGCCTACCTCGACGACATCATCATCTTTAGTAGGACCTGGGCCAACCACCTCCATCGCCTACATCAAGTCTTCTCCAGGATACGCCAAGCCGGGCTCAAGCTCCGCCCGTCCAAGTGCATTCTGGCCCAGAGATCGGCCTCCTTCCTAGGGCACATCATATCAAAGGAAGGCATCGCACCCGACCCCGAAAAACTCAAGGCTATAGCTGACCTCCCCCTGCCGCGGAACTTGCATGAGATCCACGTATTCATAGGCCTCGCCTCCTATTACCAGCTCTTTGTGAAAGGGTTTGCAACCATAGCCAAGCTGCTGCATGACCTCACGAAAAAGGGGGAACAATTCACTTGGACAGAAGATCATCTCCAAGCCTTCTGGACCCTCATGGACAAGCTTATCATGGCCCCCATTGTGGCATTCTCCGATTGCACTATACCATTCTGCCTGTACACTGACGTCTTGCTGGTGGCCATCGGCGCTGTGCTAGCCCAGGTACAAGACGGCAAGGAACATATCATTGCATGTGCCAGCTGCACCCTCAACCAGGCGGAATGTAACTATGCGGCCACAAAACGGGAGTGCCTCGATATCATCTGGGCACTCGAATACTTCCGCGCGCACCTGGCAGGTACCCACGTTACCAACATCACGGATCATCATTCCCTCCAATGGCTTCGCCAATTCGACACCAAGAATGCACAGGTGATCCACTGCAGGGAGACTTAGAAAATTCAACTTTGATATATCATACTGGCCCGGCAAACTCCACACAAATGCTGACGCCCTCTCTAGGCTCCCTGTGAATGCCATCCAGACCGTGCCCACCCTCTTGCAATGTTGGCAGGCCAAGGACTGCCCTGATCGGATGCCCGTCCATCTATTTTCCAAGTTACAACAACACGGCGACTTATCATACACCCGCTCCGGCCACATAGCTCTCAACCCCGATGCCGCCCTGGACACCCTCACCCACCTCCACACTGACAACGGGATACACCTCAGCACGAGAAAATTGCTCCAGACCTTCAATGAAACCTTCTGGTCTCCACATCCCTCCAAACTCGTGCAACAAGTCATGCAGGCCTGTCGAGCGTCTGCCATCGGGAAGGATGCCACTCGCATGCAGGGCTCCTCTGGCCATCTCGTGGCCAGTAAGCCATGGCAACTGCTGTCAGTTGATGTCATCGGCCCCCTTCCACCTAAATCGGGCTACCACTACATCATTACATTTATAGACACCTATTCCAAGTTTCTGATAGCGTGCCCAGCAAAAGAACACCACGCCCTCGCTGTTGCAGACGTCCTGACTCACCATGTGTTCCCATACTTCGGCATCCCCCACGCCCTCCACTTTGATAATGAGCCTGAATTCAGAGGAAAAGTTTGGACTGAACTATCTACCCCTTTCGGATATAGTATTTCCCACTCCTGCCCATATTGGCCGCAAGGGAACGGCATCTGCGAGCATGGCCACAGCATTCTGCTCAGTCAACTGCGGATCAGGATTCAAGCCATACAAAATGACAATTGGCCCACGAACGTCAAGATAATACAGTGGGGCATGAACACTTGCCCCCGTGAGGACGGCATCACACTGCATGAGTGGGTATTTGGCGAACTGCCTCTACTGCTCCCCCTCCGCCGTCATTTACAAGCCCTTGCCAACCCCACCTCCTCTGACCCCCTGCACCACCTTAAGCAAAAGCTCCATCATCTGCAAGCCACACAAGACCTAGCCCCTGATACTGCACCTACCAGCCCATACAAACCCGGCGATCTCGTCATGGTCACCACTGTACCCAACCCACCCAAGCTCGCCCCCCGCTAGACTGGCCCCTATGAAATAGTGAGTGTCCCTAACCCCTACCAAGTCACTATCAAATATCACCACACCACCCGCACCTACAGAAACCGACATATGCATTGCTCCCCCATGCCGAACACATCACCCCATCAACCCCAGCCACCGCTGATCCCACCTCCCGCCACCCCTCCAACGCCGGAGGAATCCCACGCCTGCTACCTCTCCTCCTCCTTCTCCACCAACA
>NC_137001.1:5131703-5204203 GCF_032717465.1 Coenobita brevimanus
ACAGCATTCAACAACTTCCCATCTACTCCATATATTCTTAACACTTTCCACAATCCTTGTCTATCCACCCTGTCATATGCTTTCTCCAAATCCATGAAAGCCGCATACAACTTCTTTCCCTTCTCTAGAAACTTTTCCACTAAAGATCTAAGAATGAATATCTGATCTACACAACCTCTTCCCTTCCTAAAGCCTCCCTGTTCTTCTCCAACTAATTTCTCTGTTCTTTCTCTAACTCTGTCAATAAGTATCCTACCATACACTTTTCCTATTATACTAAGAAGATAAATGCCCCTATGATTACCACACACTTCTTTTTCCCCTTTTCCTTTGTAGAAGGGAATAATTATACCTGACTTCCAATCCTCCGGGACTCTACCTTCCTCCCAGGCTAAACTGCACATCTTCCACATCCATTCTACTAATATCTCTCCCCCATGCTTGAGCATTTCACCACACACTCCATCAATTCCTGGGGCTTTCCCCGATTTAACTTTCTTCATTGCTTCCACAACTTCTATCCTACTGATTTCTTCCTGTCTTCTCACCTCCCTCCTTCTCCCAGTCATTCCCCAGCCACTTATACTCGCATTACTTCCATCCTCTATGTTCAACAATTCCTTAAAATGTTCTCTCCGTCTGCTCACTTTTTCTCCCTTCTCCACTAGTACAGTAATCCCGCATTTTTTGCGGATTTTTTGTCTACGGTTTTGCCCTCTCGCGGATTTTCTTAGCATTAATAAGTTCAACAAAAATATCCTTGAATATACAGAAAAAAAAAAAAAAGAAAGAAATTCCCGCAGCTTCCAATTGTAGCGCGGTAAACTCACGCCACCCTCTGTCCCTTTCCCGTGGCCCCTCTGCCAGTGTTACCATATCTAGCATAATTTTATTCTTTTAGCATAATTTTGATCAAATTTTCGAGTCTGGAATATTTTTTAGCATATTAGAAGTTTGGAAACTCCCTGTACTGTTGTTTGCAGATGATACTGTGTTGTTGAGTGAAGACGAAGGGGAGCTGCAAGGCTTGGTGGATGAGTTTGAGAGAGTGTGTAAGAAACGGAACCTAAAGGTGAATGTAGGGAAGAGTAAAGTGATGGTCTTTGAGAGAGGTGAAGTTAGTGAATGTACAGCAAGGTTAGATGGTGAGGAATTGGAAAATGTGAGTACGTTTAAGTATTTGGGTAGTGTGATGAGTAAGGATGGAGGTTTGGAGTGTGAAGTGCTTGAAAGGGTACAGCAGGGAAGAAAGGTTGCTGGTTCCTTGAAAGCAGTGATAAGAAGCAGGGAAGTGAGCATGGAAGTGAAAAAGTTACTACATGACAGTATTGTGATACCAACTCTAACGTACGGAAGTGAAGCTTGGACATTGTTGGAAGGACACAAGTCAAGAGTGAGAGCAGTGGAAATGAGTTATTTAAGAGGAGCCTGTGGAGTCACGTGGAGAGACAGGCTGACGAATGAGGATATAAAGGAGCGTTGTGGTGTGGATGTGGATGTGATAGGAAGCGTTATGAGGAACACACTGAGGTGGTTTGGCCATGTGGATAGGATGGAGGGCGAAAGACTGACGAAGAGAGTGTATGTGAGTGAGGTGGAGGGGGGAAGAGGGAGGGGGAGGCCAAGGATGAGATGGAGGGATGGGGTGGAGAGGTATATGAGAGAGGGGGGTGTGAGTTGGGAGCAGGGCAGTGAAATGGCGGGGGACAGGGCGACTTGGAGGCGATTTGTTTGTGGCCACCCCAAACGGGATTGAGGCGTCTGGCAATAGATAGATAGATAGATAGATAGATATTAGAAGTTTTAGAATCATTCTAGCATAATTTAGAATGGAATGGAATATTTTTAGAATAATTTAATAAAAGCTACAAATCAGAGAGAGAGAGAGAGAGAGAGACGAATAAGGTAAGAAGATGTTTGAATAGTTGGTTACTTTCAGTTTGGGCTTGGTTGGGTTGGATTAGGTTAGGTTAGGTTAGGTTGGATTAGGTTAGGTTAGGTTTTAGGTTAGGTTCGGTTTGGTTCGGTTAGGTTAGGATAAGTTTGAGCTTTGTACTTTACCCATGAAACCTAGGTTTTTCCGATGGATTTTGGTATGATTCATTCGATTTTCAGCTTCATTTCAGTCGGAAATGACCATTTTCTGTGTTTTCCCCCCTCCTTATAACCCCCGATTCCCCAAAGATCCCTCATTATTTCAGGGGGATGGGGGGCGGTCATATCTCAAAATCTGGTTATTTCCGACGGAAATGATGCTCAAAATCGAACGAATCATATCAAAATCCATCAGAAAAACGTAAGTTTCGTGGGAAAAAGCAGTATGGGTAGATACCGATATTTATCCTCTTACTGAATGTAGGTTCATTTTAATATTTTCATAGTAAACAATACATAATTAATATGTTGCACGAATATGTATAGAATTTTATCATTTAGCTTCAAGTTAGCATAATTCATTTTTTACTTGGAACAAATATGCTCAATCTAGCATAATTTTTTCATTGCCCTAGCATAATTTCGTTGTTTGGATATGGCAACACTGCTCTCTGTCCCGCATTCTTCAGTCCACGCCTGACTGCCTTAAGTGGCTGTTGTGGTTGTAACCACACTATGATATGAGCCTCTTGCCTCCCACTTGCTTTCCACATGGCCCCAGGACGTAAGCCAGCCTCACCAAAGGCTAATAATACAATTAGTAAGAACTCCAAAGTGACAAAACGATCAAGTTATGACCTTAGCAGAGAAAATTGTGTTACTGGACAAGCTAAGAAACGACCGTGCGAGTGTTTGCTATCACCAGTTAATGCATCTTTTTATTTTGTACTGTTTTGTTAATAAATGTGTAGATAATTGTGTATTACAGTACGGTGTTTACGTTTTTCCTTCATAATGGAGTATGTGCTTTCAATCTTGTAAGAAGGTATTTCGGGATGAGTATGGAGGTTTCGGGACAATTCGCAGTCACAACAAACACGAAACAATTCGCCTTCATTAATGAAGATAGCTATGGGTGACGCTAGAATATAATTCAAAGGCGACTACAGCGAGGAAGAAACAAGTTAATTATTGACTAAAGGTGCAACTAATAAATAATATCCAGAACCTACGCTACTGAACATAGACTGCTGGATCCCCCTGAAATATAGTTATTAAAGTATTGATTAATTAATAATAAGTATATTGATGAAAGTATTGATTAGTATATTTATAGAATGGCGGGGAATCGTCCAGGGTGCGAATTGTTCTGAAGGGGAATCGTCCATGTTTTGACGGGGAATTGTCTGACGGCGAATTGTCTCGCAATCAGTATGGACATGGACTGTGTGATGGGCAGCATGGTGGACACAAGTGCAAGTTTTCAATTGTTAATAGAGTATTCGCGGAATTGACTTTTCGCGGGGGTTACAAGAACGTAACTACCGCGAAATATGCGGGATTACTGTAATCTACCATTTTTATCTTTCACTCCCCTGCTAACTTCACTTCCACCCTGTCTTACTCTTTTCACCTCTTTCCAGAACATTTTCTTACAGTCCCTCCACTTTACACTCAAATTCCTTCCAAATTCCTCATCCACTCTCTTCTTACTCTCTGTTACTAATCTTTTCACCTCTCTCTTTCTTTCTACATATAACTCTCTCTTCCGCCTCTCAACTTCTTCCACGCTCCTATTTCTCATCCATTCATTGTATGCTTTCTTCTTTAGTGCCACAGCCTGTTTCACCTCTTCAGTCCACGATGCTGTTCCTTGCACCCCCCTCCGTCTTCTCTTCCTTCCACACACCACATCACATGCTGCACATATTTCTTCTGTAAATATGCTACACACACCTTCCACGTCTCCCATCTGCTCCAATTCATATTTGCCCAATCGTATTCCACTTCTCTCTTATACTCTGCCTTTTTCTCATCCTCTTGTAACCTTTCCACTCTCCTTGCAACTACTCCTTCCTCTCGTCTTTCCCTTCTTCTATTTCTCCATTCTAATTGGACCTTTATTCTGGCCACCACCAATTAGTGGTCAGAAAGTCCACTCCCCCAACCTCTATAAACTCTTGCATCCATTACACATCTTCGCATCCTTTCATCCACACACACATAATCAATCATTGCCTTCCTTTCATTCAGTTCACCACCCACCCTTCTCATCACTCGCCATGTATACCTGTGGATCATTTTATGCCTGAAGAGGGTATTGGTTACCACCAACCCCCTCCCAGCACAAATGTCCACTAACGCACTCCCATTCTCATCTATCTCGGCAGGCACACCCCTCTCACCAACTATTCCATCCACCTTCGCATTCCCAACTTTACCATTCATATCACCAAGCAAAAACACTCATTCCTTCCAAACTTTTCCATGCACCCTTCTACATTTGTCCAGAACTCTTCTCTCACTCTTCTAGCACAATCTTGCGTTGGCGCATACACACACATAGTCGCCCACATTTGTATTCCAACTTTCAACTTTACCCACACAATCCTTGACCCAACTGATCCTTACTGTCTTATGTTCTTCCATCTTTTACTCACAACTATACATACTCCTTCCTTCGCCCTCTCATTCTCTCCTACTCCTGCACATATACCCCATCCATACTCCCATTCTCTTACACTTCCTCCTCTCCATTTTGTTTCAGTTATTCCACATACATCCACTTTTGCACCCTCAAGCACCTGGACAATCTCTCTCTCTTTCACCTCATCATTCGCTCCTCTTACATTCCATGTACCCATTACCAAGTCCTTTGTCCGGTCCTGGGTCGTCATCGTTTGGTCAGTCCTTGTCCGAGGCTTATTGTTTGTTTTTTTTAGTTAGTTGTTTTCCGGGGAGGGGCACTAACCCTCCGCCAACCCTTTTAGTCGCCTTTTACGACAAGCAGGGATACTGGGGGAGTATTCTTGAAAAACTCCCCTACCCCCAGGGATCCATCAAAGTCTATGTTGTCTTGTTATTGTTGGGACGGCGAACTGGCTTGACAGCGAATAGTCCAGAAACCATTTTGCTCCCTAGACTCCCTAAACGTGGTATTTTGCTGTTATCTGCCATTGGTAATCAATATGAAGCACTTTAAGTGGTTAGAAGGTTTATTTAATGTTATAACTTACAAATACAGTACTGTACAGCAAAGCTTCGACATACAAATACGTAAACACAAGGCAACATTCCGACGCCGACTGGTTTCGGCATCGGAATGTTGCCTTGTGTTTAGGTATTTGTATGTTGAAGGTTTGCTGTGCAGGACTGTATTTGTAAGTTATAACATTAAATAAACCTTCTAACCACTTAAAGTGCTTCATACTGATTACCAATGGCAGATAACACCAAAAGACCACATTTAGGAGATCTAGGGAGCAAAATAAGGAGTAGATAAAACTTACGCGGTTTTGCACCGAATGCCCCATGTTAGGAACGAAACCCACGCGTTGGGGGTGAGCTTGCTGTATTAGTCAGGAGTTTATACGTCTCTCTAACTGTCTTGTTAATGTGTTTTTCAGGTGACAAACTGTCCTGGACCAGCACTCCCAAATCTTGCTCTTCTCTCGCTTTTGTGATAGGTTCATTACCCATCAAATAATTCAATGATGGCCTCTTGGTACTTTTACCCATTTCCAATACTTTAAATTTCTTTGCATTAAATTTCATTTCCCACATCCGACTCCAATCATGTATCCTATCCAGATCCTCCTGCAGCATTTTACAATCCTCTGCAACCTCTACCTTCCTCAAGATCTTTGCATCATCACCAAACAGACTTGCATAACTGTTCAATCCATCTACCATATCATTTACATAAATCAAGAACATTACTGGCGCCAACACTGAGCCCTGTGGGACTCCACTTATTACTTTCCTCCATCCAGATATCCTGTCCTTTATTACTGTCCTCATTTGTCTTTCAAAAAGTCTCTCATCCATTCCAGGAGGTTCCCCCTCAGTCCTCCTATATGCTCTAGTTTCCACATTGGTCTCCTGTGAGGTACCTTGTCGAAGGCCTTCTATAAATCTAAATACACACAATCCACCCAACCATCTCTCTCCTGTAGCACGTCAATTGCTCTTGAGTAAAAACTCAACAAGTTGGAAACGCACGACCTTCCACTTCTAAATCCAAACTGACTATCAGCCAAGATATTCATCTCTTCCAGATATTTTATCCATCTGTCTTTCAGAATTCTTTCGCACAATTTTGCGACCATACTGGTTAGGGACACCGGTCTGTAATTCAGGGGTTCTTCCCTATTTCCTCTCTTATAAATTGGTACCACATTTGCCCTCTTCCATTCTTGAGGCACTTTCCCCTCTTCCAGAGAACACTCAATTAAACTGTGAATTTTATCCGCCAGTTGTTTTCTGCATTTCTTCAGTACCCAGTTAAAAATTCCATCTGGTCCTGGGGCTTTCCTTACATCTTGAGTTTCCAGTAATTTATAGTTCCTGTACTTCCACTTTCATATCTTTTATCACTATATTTCTAGTCACTTCCGCCCCTTCCACAAACTCCTTTTCATTTATGAAAACTGACTGGAAACATTAGTTCATTATTTCTGCTTGCATTGCTGCATCTTTATAGACCCCTCCTTCTACTTTCAGTTTGATGATTCCTTCCTTTTGTTTCAATTTGCCATTGCCAAATCAATAAAACAGTTTGGGTTCATCCTTCCATTTGTCTGTTATACCATTTTCAAAATTCTTTTCTTCCTCTCTACGTATTCTTGTGTATTCATTTCTAGTTCTTTTATATTCCTCCTTTGTTCTGTTGTCACCTCTCTTTCTCAAATTGTTCCACACTGTATCTCTCTCTTTTGTGTGCTATTATACACCTTCTATTAAACTACTCCTTTTTCCTGTTTTCTTTCCCCCTTACTCTTGGCACAAATTTTTCCACTCCTGAATTATAAAGGCCTAGAAAAATATACCACTTCTTCTGTATCTCTCTTGATTCTCTGAATTTTCTCCAATTTGGATTTTTGAAAAATTTTCTCAAACCTGTAGAGTCTGCTTTCCCAAAGTTGTATCTTCCCTGCCTGTAAAGCTCGTCTCTTCGTTCTACGTTCCCTGTTATCATCTGGAACTCACTGACCACATGATCACTTTTTCCAATAGGACACAGATATTCCAGTGATTCTATGACGTTGGGTTCTTTGGTAAACAGTAAGTCTAGTCTTGCTGGTGTGTCCTCACCTCGGAACCGTGTCTCTTCTTTGACCCACTGCATCATCACATTGTTCATTGTTATATTTAATAATGTAGTGCCCCATGAATCTTTGCTGCCTCCTGAGTCCCATTCCTCCCAGTTCACCTCTTTACAAGTGAAGTCACCCATTAGAATTATGTTGTTGCTTTTTTCAATCATTTTCTGTAAATAACTAGCCATGTCTGACAACATTTCCTGGTATTCATTACCATTCCATGCTCTTGTCTTAGGGGGAACATACACTACTGTCATATCTCTCTTGCTATTCTCTCCAGTTTCAAATTTCACATTTATCACTTCGGCCCTGCCTTCTCCCATCTGCACGGTATCTACATTCATGTTCTTCACTGCTATCATCACTTCTCCTCCCTTTTTTTTCTTTTCTGTCTCTTCTCACAGTTTGTATTTACCATCTCCCATATGAACATCAATATCTTCTCTTAATTTGGTCTCTACAAAGCAAATAACATCAGGTTCATGTACCCTCAAAAAATCGTTGATTTCAAGATGTGCCAATATTAAACCATCGTCATTAGTATATGCCACCCTCACATTATTTTTGATGTTTTTTATACCCTCTTTTCTCCTTCTCTCCACCAGTACCACTTCCTTAATTTCTGATCCATGACTCTCCAATAAAACACTGTCTTCTCTTCCTCCGTTCTCTGCTTGTTTTTTACCTTTGCTTCCTTTACTAACTCCTTTATTTTAGCTCTTTCTTCCTCATTTGCATCTCTCCTTATCCAAACATTTTTTAACCCTTGTCTGATAATTTCCATGTTGTACGGGAATTTTGTTTACTGTTGCCTGAGACTTAAGCTTTACCTTCAATGGCCTTGTCCCTCCTTCCTCATACTTTCCAAACTTAAACACCTCTTCAGTCTCTTCTTGAACTTCATTGTTTTCCTCCATGACTACCTTTATCATTTTTTTTCTGTGTCTGCCCTCCTCTCTTCATATTTCTCCCATCTTTCCTGTCACTTCATATTACTTTTCTTTCCTTTACAGGTGGCTTTACATTGAGTGACAAGCCAAATGGTTTCCTGTAAGCCATTTACTATGCTGGGTGGTAACCATATAACCAAACCATACGTGCTCCCTACGTGTCAACAAGTGGGTTGGTGGAGGATTAGTGTCCCTCCCCATAAAACAAATAACTCAAAGTCAAATGGCCACCCCTTACGGGATTGTGGCATCTGGCAATAGATAGAATAGACTACTGATATTATTTCTTTTAACCTTACTCAGTTCTTCTCTTTCTCTTTCTGATCTTATTGGCATACGTTTTTCCTTAACTCCTGAAATTATTACACATTTTTTCTTATCTGCTACATCCCTAACTAAAGATTCTCTACTTCTCATCACCCTAACTACTTCTCTCTCCATCTTTTCCTTGCTTTGTTGTTCGATAATCTTTCAAATTTACATTTCCCTCTTCCTGAATTTTCTTCCACCTTTTATGTTGCTCCTTGATTTCTTTAATGTTCTCGTCCTGTATTCTTGATTTGGATTCGTACTCATCTTGTTTGCTTTTCATCTTGTCTCTTTCTTCATCCAACCTCTTATTCTCCCTCTTAAGCTGTTTTATTTCATTTGAGGCAGATTCATTGCTCACTTTTAATTCAGTAACTTCTCTTTCTTGTTCATCACTACGTGTACAAATTTTTTCCAGTTTCGCAGACTTTTGATCTCGTTTTCCTGCTCTATGGTCCTTTCCTGTAGCTCTTTACTTACTGCCTATACCTTTTTTATCTTTTTTTATGCGAGGAAGAAGGAACCAAAGGCCATGAGCCCGCAATACAGTTCCCTCCAAGAGAAAAACAGATTACAATACAGAGCCAAATTCAAGATCTGATGATTTCGAGATGCCTGGACACACTGTGTTTGAAAGACTGGAGATCATAGGCAGCAGGAAGTACAGACAGTTCCAGAGTTGGCCTGTTGCATAAATGAAGGACTGGGAGTAACTGTTAACTCTTGCATTAGAGAGTTGGACAGAAAAGGGATGAGAGTTTGCTGCTAGACGGGTGCCATGCGCCCGTCGTAGAGGTGGAGGAATGCATGCAGACAGTTCAGAGGAACAGTGACCATTAAAGTAGCGATAGAAAAGAGATAAAGATGCAACAGTGCGGTGAAGAGACAGAGGTTGAAGGGAGGCAATAAGAGGAGGAGAGTTAATGTCTGCTGGACATTCCTCTCTGCTGTTTTCTCTACACCTGCTGTTCTTGGTTGGTTCAACTTGATACTTCCATTTCCCACGTCCTCTTCAGAGAAGCCCTCTCTCTCTCTCGCCACTTATAAACATTGCACCGTCCCTTTCCACCATGAATCAACCATATGGAGACACTCTGTTTTCACTATATCTTGTTGTTTTTATGACCAAAACCGCTATTTTTTAATTACTGTCCGACGGGACCACCACTCACGCAATCATTCACACAATCACAAATAGGCTGGTCTTCTTTTCGTCGCTGGTTCAGTGATTATTTCCCCACGATCCAGGAAGAGCTCCATCTCTGTCAACGACCTGTGTGTGTGTGTGTCTGTTTAGCATTTTTTTTTTGGAGGGGAGAGTGTGCTTTATATACGACAGGGAATACAGTGGGTTGGGTTGTTATGAAAATTTAGGGTAGCTCTGGATAAATCAGCAAAGATAAGTGTAATTTAGTGCCAAAAACAGCATTCTAAGATGTTGTCCATGTGTCTTCAGCACACCACAAGATGCTGTTAACAACCATTGTGACAATCATTTAACCCCCAAAGCTCAGATGATGGCCACAGCCCTCATGAAATAGGTAGTCAGGGCAGTTTGGATGATGGCAACAGACACTTTGCGTTTCCCACCAGAGTTTGATATCCTACCCATTTTCTATGGTGTCCAGTGTGTGGCATAGGCATATAGGAGGTGTGTGAGCTGCACTACCAGTCTTTCAAGGGGATCAGGTGGGATTGGAGCAATGTTCTCTGAATCCACACAGTCCAATCTGCTTGCCACAGCAACCATCTGCCTGGCCCCTGCCACCTCCATCCCGGCCTTGCCTCCCATCCATACCAGGAGAGGGAATGAGTGATAGATTAACAGGGAGAGTTTTAAAGATGGCTGTGTTGTCATTTTCAACTGGAGAGGTGAAATCTGTGAGCCAAAGTTACTTTATAGAATGTAAAAAAAAAACTTGTACCAGCAGTCCTGGGCAACTACACACCAAATGGGAGGTCTGAAACCTGCACTCCAGCACCCGCACTTCCACACGTTTATGTTTTATATATATATATATATATATATATATATATATATATATATATATAGTGGGCTTGCATAGTGCGCGAGAGATTGGGCGGTGCACGAGCTCGCTCACTGGGAATTCGCATACTAGGAATACATAATCTTATGGGAATAATTACATATGGGCGGTACCCCCTCATACCTGGACATTTTTTGGCCCTTAGAGACATAATAATGGTCACATGTTTCGGACGTTGTACTAAAGCTATAGCTACAATAACAAAAATATGGGTAGTCACCTTAACAACAGTAGACAACAGGCCTGATGACCTTAAATAACGGGGGTTCCGAGGCGTGGCAATACTTACAGCGCCACACTCTCCACCGCACCTCCCACTGCACCAACACTTCCCTCCACAGACTCCTCTTGATCACCTTCCCCAGGAGCATCCAAGTCACTCACTTCGGCCATAAAACCTTCAGAGTCCAATGCTGACACTTCTGACATTGCATCCTCTTCATCCTCAACAGGATCAGGAGCAGATGATGTTGATGGTCCCGCTATTTCACCAACTTGAGCCCCCTTTGTGTGTAGCTTGTTATGAGCATCTGTCTTCTCCTGTTTATTTCTTCCCTGTGCCTGTCAGTGTAGAAACGGAAGAGTTTGTTGATACCAACCAGAAGTTTCTACGTTCTTAGGTTGCTCACTTCCTGTGCCTTCACCTCTTCCTTGAGCTTATCCACGGCAGCAAGGATCTTGCTAATGTTTGACATACACAGCTCAGTCCTGCCTTCCATCACGCTAGGCTGCTCAGCTTGACTCTGTCTGGCATCGGGCTCTGCGTCAGCCTAGTCTGTCCATTGCAACACTTCCTCGGGAGGCTGTTCCTCAGTAGCAGTGTGCACTTCTCGTATCTCCGCCAATGTAACGTCCTCGAAACCTGGTACAGCTTGTGCTGCTGTCAGTGTTGCTGCCTCAGCATCGGCCAGTGGTTGAATGGCCGTCTCCTGGGTGATGCACAGGTGAGGCACAAGCATTCACCACGCATAGTTCACTGTTGCAGGTGTAATCAGGTGCCAGGCTTGAAGGAGAAATTCAACTGCGTCCTTCACCGTAAAGTTACGCCAAAATTCCTCAACAGTCATGGCATCTGTGGTAGGTCGGGATAGAGGTGCTGGTGGAGATGGAACGGGAGCAGATGCCTCATCAAGGTCTTCGTCATGATCTTGTAGGGCATGAAGCTCCTCTTGTGTGTCCGTCTTCCTGCATAGGTAGTCGTACTCTTCCTTATGGTAGAAATGCTTCACTGTGGCGATTAGTTCTTGATCGAGTGGCTGCATTTGTGACGTTGTGCGGGGCGGCAGAAACACAACACGACAATCCTTGTGAAGATTTTCCAGGTATGGAGGGTGACTTGGTGCGTTATCAAGCACAAGGAGCATCTTAAATGGAATGCCCAGTTCCCGACACTTGGCTCTCGCATCAGGGACACACCGCCTCGTTAACCAGTCTGCCATAATGTTCCCGGTTATCCAACCATTTACGGACTTGTACCAATACACGCCACTTGCATCCATGTTCGTGAGGTTTTTGTAGCACCTTGGATGTGAAGCTGTGTGTACAACAACTGGCCTCATCTTGTGGCTCCCAGACAGGTTTACAGCGAACATTACCGTCATCTTACACTCCTTGAGCTTGCGACCAGGGGCTTGTTTCTGTCTTTTAGCAATGTAAGTTTATTTTGGCATGGCCTTGTAATATAAGGACGTTTCATCGATGTTGTAGATCTGGTCGTTGGTGTACTGTCTCTCTTCAATAATCGTTTTAAATATTGCAGGATAGTCTCTCACGGCCAACTCATCGGCAGAGGCACGTTCACCAGACACTTTCACGTAACGGAGTTCCTTGCACTAGAAAACGGTCCAAACATCCAACCGATGCCCTGAACGGTTTTTCCACTTTTAACCTTCGAGATGCAGCCTTGTAAAAGAGCTGGGCTTGGTTCCGAATAAATCATCCATTGAGTGGAACACCTTCCTTTTCTTTCCGCATTATGAAGGTGGCAAGATAGCGCTCCATTAATATCATAGCACGATTTCCCACACGCAAACGGCCATCTAGGTCAGAGGCACCATACGTCTTCACTACAGCCTTTATGGCTTCACGGTTCTTCCACACAGTTCTCACTGTAGATTCAGCCAGTCCCAGGGTTCTCCCGATAGCCGTGTTTCCTTGACCCTCCTCCGTCATCTTAATTATCTTTAACTTGGTGGTGTGCATCAGAAGTTTCTTTACTCTTGGGGTTGGAGCCATGGTGCAGCGAAGTACAGGCAGCACAAAAAACACCACACTTTGTACACAACAGGTTAGCTGTAGAGATCAGATCTGCACAGTGCACGAGCCGGGACTGTTATGGCGCGCCCGCTCCCTTGTACCCCAAGCTGCGCAGTAGAATGTCCCCGAATTTCTGCGCATCAACATGATGACACGTGACGCACTCTGTGAGGAGTGGTCACGCACTAGTAGAAAATGGCATTTTTGAGCCACTCCTTGCCTCTGTCTCGCGTTCTGTGCGGTAAATTCGCGCAATAAAGGGTTTTTCGTTATGATTTTTGGTCACTTGTGCACAAGGCGAATCGCGAACTGCGGTGACGCGCACTGTGCGAGCCCACTGTATATATATATATATATATATATATATATATATACACACACAGTAATCCCTCCACTATCTGACGTAATAGAGCCAAAGGCACGTCCGGAAAGTGGTCCTGTCGGGATAGTGGGCACCAGCCTCCTGGACTGGTACTTATAGACCCTAACCCAGCCTAACTTTGAAAGCCACCTAAATAACTCCCTACCAGACATGCGGAGCACCTATTTAAACCTATTTAAGACCCTATTCACACCAATAATGGACATAAAGCATGAAATAAATGAAAAGGAACCAAAGAATGAAGAATTAGAAGTGACTGTACCTCAGTCAGGGTACTTACATCACGTTTGTGGCTGCCTTTCTAAGGTTTTGGCAGTGATGAAAATGCTCTTGAAGCATGTACGGTAATCCAGTGTTGTGGTGCACTTAATTCTTTGCACTGTGAGTTATAATTGTTTAACACTGCACATTGTTCTTAACTGCACCACTGCAGTTCTAACCGCCAGATAAACTGCCAATTTGCACTCCACAGTTGATCCTTTGCACTCTAAGTTCAAATTTCTTAACACTGCACAACACTGTAAATTCCCATGTGGTCTAGAGGCGAGGTAGTGCAGTATATTCACTGTTTATTCACAAAAAACGAGCACATGTGGCTTCCAGTGCGATAAGCATCTATTCACAATCGAAGTTAGGGAGTAACTTTTGACGTCGGAGAAACACAGTTGCCAGATCGCAAGGGCCACATTACCAATATCCTCAACTTTTATTACCAAATTTAACTTTTCATTACCAAATTCGTAAAGCTAGCATTTATTCTTCACTAATTATATATACAAGTGGAAATACATGTAATCACTCTCCTTATGATTAACAGCATGTTGATTATTTTCATGCTATGTAGGTTAGTAGATTAATCAGAGAGAGCAAACAATCCACCATCTCCATCCTGTGTATCCTCATACCTGTGAAAAATCCGTTTGGTAATGCATTATTCTGATTCATTACCAGACCACTTTTTCATTACCAAATTGGCCCACATTTGGTAATGAAAAATAACAAATGTCAACCCTGACAGGGAAGGGGGGAGGAAGGAAGGGTTGAAGGGGCCATGGTGTAAGCAGCTGTTTGGCGCTGCGCGGCAATTTGAAATTATGGGTGGAAAAAAATTAGGATTTTGGGGGGATTTTTTTCTTTTTTTGGCCATTTTTCGGTTCCAGTGGTCCAGGCCCACAATGTCCGGTAAGTGGGGATGTCCGGAAAGTGGGCTTCCAGAAAGTAGAGGGATTACTGAGAATAGTGTTCACATACATAATTGAAGACATGCTAAGAAAGATAATAACATCATTCATCAGACCAACCCTGGAGTATGCATCAGTAGTCTGGAGTCCTCATCTCAAAAAAAAACATACACAAGATTGGAAAAGTTCAAAGGGCCGCTACAAGATGGGTACCAAGCTTAAGGGATCTAAGCTACGAAGAAAGACTAAAAAAAACTGAATCTACCAACATTACAGGAGAGAAGGAAAAGAGGTGACATGATTATGCTATATAAATGCATATTAGGGAAGGAGAAAATAGACGTAAATGATTACTTAACCTATGGGGATGCATCAGCAAGAGGACACTGCAAAAAACTGCACAAAAAGAGAGTTGATAAAGACGTAAGGAAATTTAGTTTCCCAAATAGAGCAACTGATCAGCGGAATGCACTACCGAATGAAATAGTGTGTGCCAAAACATTTCACAGATTTAAAGATATGTACGATAAATATGGTTTAAGACACGGGACAGTACGAGCTTGACTCATTCCTGTAAAGATACAATTAGGTAAGAACAGTTACGTAAGAACACACACACACACCTCTAACTATCCCTGTCTCTAACTCCTGCTCTCTCTCCCACTCTTTCTTTCAGACTAATTCTTACTCATTACGTTATTATTTCGTAACAGTATGTTATTTTCAGTTTAAAGTAATGGAAAAAGCATTGCTATTGTATAAATAGCCTTTAAAAGAAAGCCTCAAATCATTTTTACTTTTGTTTTCGTATGTATCTTAAATAGGTATCATTGAAAATATTTACAACTTACATTTACATGAAAATATTTACAAAATCCCTTCACTGTGTACAGCACTGGGTGGGGCACACAGGCAGAGTAAGGCAGAGTGAGCGTGAGCAGGAGAGCGAGTGAGTGTATGGCCTTGACAGCTTGAGGGATGGTAGAGGAACAGTTACCTTACATGCCTGCCAATTTTTACCCACGAATCTTGAAAAATGCGGTCACAGTGAAGTTCTTTATTTTAAATCGTTTTAAAACGGCACTGGCACTGGCCGTGGAATTATGTCAGACCGTATTAAAATGGCACTGGCACGTGGCGGGTTAATGCCAAATTATTATCCTAACCTGATTTATGATATTACAGACTGTTTGGATAAGTTACCATAGGTTAGTTTAGGTTAGATTAGGCTAGGTTATGGTTAAATAAATTTAGTTTAGACTTCAGGAAAGATATATTGGGAAGAAAAGGGATCTGTATTTTGTTTTTGTTGATTTGGAAAAGGCCTTTGACAGAGTCACTAGAGAGATGGTGAAGTGGGCAATAAGAAAGCATGGCTTGAAGGAGTGGCTGGTTAGGGTGGTCATAGCTATGTATGTGGGTGCTCGCACCCAGGTAAGAGTGAATGGAAATTTGAGTGATGAGTTTTCCGTGAACGTTGGTGTGCATCAGAGGTCAGTTTTGAGTCCCATATTGTTTATCATGGTACTTGAAGCCCTTTCACATGACTTCAGAAATGGACTCCCGTGGGAGATGTTGTATGCTGATGATTTGGTGTTGATTGCAGAGAACAAAAGGGAGGCGGAGGAAAGGTGTAAGAAGTGGAGAGATGGTATGGGGCATAAGGGCTTAACGGTAAATGCAGATTAAACAAAAGTGATGATATCTAGGGTTGGTGGCGGTACTGTCAAAGACGAGAGAGAGTGACCATGTGCAGTTTGCCACAAGGGCATGGGAAGTAATTCCCTCTTGTGTGGTGTTTATGATAAATGGGTGCACAAGAGATGTAGTGGTATCAGAGGTAGACTGCGAGATAATGCTGATTTAGGTGTATGGCATGTCGGGGAGAGCAGGTGGAGATTGTCAGGCATGAAAGGATTGAACTTGCTGGTGAATCTCTTGAGTGTGTGGAAGAGTTTTGTTATTTGGGAGACATGTTGTGTGCTGGAGGTTGCGCTGGAGCTAGCTCTGTGGCTAGGGTGAGAAGTGGTTGGAAGAAGTTCAGGGAGCTGTTGCCTCTCCTAACATTGAGAGGACTCTTCCTACGTGCTAAGGGGTCTTTGTATGCAGCATGGGTTAGGATGGTAGTGAGACCTGGGCAGTAAAGGAGGAGGAGATTCGCAGGCTCAGACGTACAGAAATGACAATGATTAGGTGGATATGTAGTGCATCCCTGTGTGCAAGGTCTGGAGGGGCTGGGTTTATGATGGAAGAGTTGAGAGATAGGATGGGACTGGAGTGTATTAGTTTTGTGATGAGGAGAGGTAGATTGAGATGGGTTGGGCATGTGGAGAGGATGGGGGATGATAATTGGGTGAGAAGTGTTAATATTGGGGGTGGAGTTATAAGGGGTAGATCGAGAAAGAGATGTGAAGAGGTCATTAAGTGTGACCTCAAGGAGGACTGAACAGGGAGGCTGCAATAGATCGTGCACCATGGAGAGCCACCATTAGGTGACCAAGGCCAATGCATGCAAGCATGTTGCAGCCTTTAAATATGAAATGAAACAAAACTGTGTTAGGTTAGGTTAGAGTTGGCTTGGTTAAGTTGGGTTAAGTTATATTGTTAGGTTGGACAGTTTAAGTGATGTAACATGTGTGTTTGAATAGATTTAGTAAGGCTTGGCTTGTAGTAATAAGTATTGAACTAGGCTCATATTGTCCTGTCTTAATTATTATGGATATCTAGGGAGAAATTTATTCAGCTCATGGAAAAATATACTGAACTGGAAGGGTTACATACGAGGTACTGTCCATAATTTTCTGGACTAGTGCTATATGAATTTGAAAACTCACCATAGCTCCTATTGGCCACCATCACCCTCAAAGTAGTTCCCTTGCGCATTGATATAGCGGTCCAAGCGCTTCCTCCCTTGCTGAAATGCTCCCTGGAAGTCCTTTTTGACGAGAGTGTCAAGCACCTCCTGCTGTTCGTTCTGGATATCCTCATTGGTTTCGAAACAATGCCCTCTCAGCTTAATCTTCATTTTGGGGAACAGAAAAAGTCACAGAGGGCCTGGACAAGAAGGCTTCATCAGTGGCAAGTCCAAGAAGCTCAGTGCAGTCATCGACGCATTGCTGCATGTGGTCAGCTGTCAGGAGCCTGGGGACAAATTTGGCTGTGATGGGGCACTTGCCTAATTCTTCAGTTAGAATCCTCTGACATGTCACAAAACTAAGTCCCACCTCCTCACCAATATCGTCAATGCTCCGATGTCGATCTTCATGGATGAGCTGCTGAATTTTTGTGACATTCTGAGGAGTTGTGCTGGTTGAGGGCCTCCCTGTGTGGCTGTCATTGCCAACTGATGTTTGAACTGTGTCTGGCACTGAGACACCTGTGTCCGACCAAGAGATTGCTCACCAAACACTTGTTGAATCATTGTCAGGGTCTATTTTGCACTTTTCCTGAGATTTGTAGAAATTTGATGTAAAGTCACTGTTCGTTTTTTATATCTATCCTAAAATCACCTGACAGCACATGCACAAGAGCAGACAAATGAATGTCACCAATCCCCACGTCCGCCTAGCTCCTCGCCCTGTGACACTCACTCACAATGCATGATAGTACACTCGACGCTCGATTTGGGGGACCCGTTTCCCGGATTTCGGATTTTCCAGACACGGACTGAGGCTGGGCAATATTATCAAATGCTGGACAAATGCCCGTACAAGTCCGGGATCCTCACAAAAGTCCGGCCATTATTCTCCCATTTAAAACTATAAGCAGTCTGTTGCACAACATAGTATAATTTTAGCAAGGTTTTGACTCGATAAAGGCCATTTGTAACACACACAAGAAGATATTTTCATACATGAAATGCATCTTGGCCACCAATCTGCTTCACCCCACCAGTTCCTAACTCGTGGCAATATCCCATTTGCCTCTTACCTTTCTCAAATGCCACTGTAAATGGTTTAGTGCATAACACAGTAAAATTTAAGGCAGGCTTGGACACAATAAAATTCATAAATAACAAAAACAAATATTTTATTACGGACAAAGTGAGACCTGGGCAGTGAAGGAGGAAGATATTCGCTGGCTCAGACGTACAGAAATGACAATGATTAGGTGGATGTGCAGTGCGTCCCTGCGTCCAAGGCCTGGAGGGGCTGGGTTTATGATGGAAGAGTTGAGAGGTAGGATGGGACTGGAGTGTATTGATGTTGTGATGAGGAGAGGTAGAATGAGGTGGTTTGGACATGTAGAGAGGATGGGGGATGATAATTGGGTGAGGAAGGTGAGAAGTGTTAATATTGGGGGTGGGGTTATGAGGGGTAGACCGAGAAAGACATGGGACGAGGTCATTAAGTGTGACCTTAGGGTTAAGGGACTGAACAGGGAGGCTGCAATGGATCGTGCAGCGTGGAGAGCCGCCATTAGGTGACCAAGCCCGACACATGCAAGCATGTTGGAGCCTTTAAAAACGAAACGAAACGAAACGAACAAAGTCAGTGGAATCCATTCCTACACACTTAGCTCACCCAACTTGGTGTGACTAAAGACTGAATCGGCACTTTTCACTGGAAAAAATATATATATATATATATATATATATATATATATATATATATATATATTTTTGCCACGGTGGCTCATACACACCTAATTATCTGAAATCCGCTAAAAAAAATGTACTTATTATAACCCAATTAATAAATTAGGTTTCAGAGCTAAAATGCACCAATGTTAACAGATATTTCCCCTTCAGATCATCAGTGTTTGTATCTCGGTCAGCTGATGAGTGGTTGGCCAATGTTGGCCCCCTTGACAGACTTCTATTTTGCATAAATATTTAGTACATAAAAATGTATCTGCATTGTAAATCAATATTTATACAAAACAAAAGTCCATCAAGGTGAGTTGTTAGGCTAGAGGCAAAACACTTCTGCTGTCTTCAAGCAGTTTTCGCTCTGAATCCTGATTTTCTGTGAATGATTAAATTAAGCACAAATTTTTTAGTGTCTATCTATCTATTGCCAGACGCCATAATCCTGTTTTACTGTATTTCAAATAATTGGGTGTGAAAACCTATATGGTGATAAAGATTAAAATATTTTCCAATTAATATTGCCAATTCTGTCCAAGATCGAGATCACATTTGATGACTGCGTGTTTGTATCTCAGTCATCTGATGAGTGGTTGGTTTACCTCGTGGTGTTCCATTCCTTGTTCATTTTCCTCTTTTTCCTCAGCTTTCTGATCTTCCTCCATCATACCCTCCACATTCTCGTCAACAACTGTCTAAACAACCATTCTTAGGGTTGTAGCCAGCAAAATACTGTACTGCTATTGTGTCAGTTATTATTATTGTTATTGTGTCACTGTTATTATTTTATGTACTGTGTATGTTAGTTATGTTGGTATATGTAGCCTACATACCTGAATGCTTTAGAATATCGGAATAATTGCCGGACAGTATTGGAGAATTCGGACAAAGGATGGTAATAGTCCAGGGAATGGGATGTGGGGCCGGACTTTTGTGATTCCCAGACTGGTCTCCCCCCCCTGTTAGTCCGGGAAATCCAGGGTTGAGTGTACTGCCATCTAGAGGCGAATCGCGCTACTACAATCCATTTACGAGTCGTGATCCCTGTCCTGAAAATTTTGGATAGCACCTCGTATGACTGAATCCAGTGCAGTTACCATTTTTAACATCCTATAATTCTAAAGGGATTTGGTGGTGACAGAACGTAGAATATAAGTCCTATGATTCTAGAGGGTTTTGGCGGCGACAGAATGTAGAATAAGTCAGTGTAACAGCACTAGGCTGATATTGGAAGCATCTAGTCTACATATGGAAACACATGTGAGAGCAGTCAGTAGCTACCTATTGTGTAGTGGTGCAGAGGTGGCACTAGGTGGAGTAACTTGGCACCCATATCACCACACAGGACTTGCCAGATGTGTGATAGTCAGTGTTTTTTTTTGTTGCTGATCAACCCCAAACTGTCTGGCCAAGCAGACCCATCAGCTACAGGCAAGCAACACTACAGGGTTGTCCCATGTAATGACCTGATATTCGTTTGTGGCTGACAGTGCCTGACCCAAGCAGGGTGCAGGGAATACTGTGATTTGGTTCCTGGATGAATGCCACATTTGCATCTCCTCACCCAGTTAACAGGGGCACCATAGCAGGCTCCACTTCACCCTATAGTGTGGTTGTATTGTTATCAGCTGGAGTTTTAATGGTTTCCTGGGTTATAGGAAACTGTTAGGCTTGTCACTGAGCATAGAGCCACCTGATATGGAAAGGAAAGTAATAAAAAATAACAGCAGGGGAAGGGAGAGGTAAGATGAGAGGAAGGCAGACACAGAATTAAAATTAGAAGGGGGAAGGGAGAAGTTCAGTACTACCATACATCAAGTGAGTGGATGATGGTTGCCACCACCTACTACCTTCAGTCATTGTTTAAATTATGTAATTACAATTGCTGTATGTATCTTTGTTTTTAGGAATACTTTACATTTAAGTTTTACTGGTTTCTGTATTTCCTCAGGAAGTACATATTAATCTGTTGATTCCAGGCCAGTGACCTCTAAAAGTATTATTAGTTGCATTGATGTAACATTAAGTACTTGTCCACTGGATACTCTACTGTTGTGTATGTAATGAAGTGATCTGTGATTCAGGTGTGTGGTGAGAGAACAGCTGGACACACACAAGGCAGCTTGCAGTCAGTTCATCAGAGGAGCTGATGTGGACTCTGCAGACCGCAGCTAAAAGGTAATGATTGTGCCAAGACTCAAATCTTCATGTTGATGATTCTGGCTCTGCCTTTATAAAGTGTTGTACTGGAAACCATTGTTTTGCATGGCTAATGTATTACCAGGTTATACCGTGCATTGTGCAAATGGAATCTGCACAAAAAGAAGCTTAAGAATCTCCTTGTTTTGGTATTGGGGAGAAGTGAATCATAAATTTTCCTAAAGGTCCCTCTTTTGGCTCTTTAAAAAGTTTCTCTCTCTCTCTCTCTCTCTTCTATACAGGAATGTTTACAGTAGTGTGGCTTACTGTCAAACTGCCACTACTGATGGTATCCATGTCTCTGATGCACAATAATGAGGTGGCAGGAAATTCAGAATACCTTCCAAAAATAATATAGCAGTTACTTGATGATTACTCATGGAAGGAATGTCACATTTTAAGGGCTGAAGATGTATTGATCATGAATGTCAGAGTAAAGTGATATTAAATGTTAAATAAATTGTATTTTTTGTTTATAACAGTTCATATTGTACACACAGATTTACAAACCAGCCCTTAATAAGACAAAGACACAGCATTTTTTCTTTAGCTTTTTTTATATACATTTTCGTGTGTCTTTTATTGCAGTGCAAATTGAATAACCATAAAAATGAATCTGATTTTTTCTTTCCCTCTCTCCACAGCATAAATGAGCTCATGCAAAAGCAGGGTTCATTGGACGGTGTTAAGTTGATGGAGATGCTGGTCTAAAGGCGACTGTTGTTCCAGGTTCACAGCTGGAGTCAGAGCAGTAAAGCAGTCGTAAACACTGTCGTCATCAGGGTGCTGCCTGAGTAATGGATGATAAGTATAAAACAGGACTGAGGGCACGTCTTATGTTGTGTTAGCACGTCCAGCAAGAGGTACCTCAGCCAACAACTTATGGGTTATTATCTATGTAGTGTCCTGTGGAAGATTTGTTTTTTCTCACATAAGAACTGATTTTGGATGATTTACCTGGTGTGGTATCCTTTGCAGTATCTGTTGCTGCAGAGACAGTAGGTAGCAGCTATTGAAATAAGGAAGACGGTGGTAATATCAGTCTGAATTGACAGCTTGACTCAGCAGTGATCTGTATATTTAAAGTTACGGTTCAGAAGCATTCACGTGTTAGCAATGTTTAATCCATTGGCCGTGGTAGGTGACTGTGGTCGCCCTACTAATTATTCTTCATGACGCGTCAGGCGACTTCAATCCACAGCTGAAAAAAACAAATTTCCTTCCACACATCTGTTGTTTTTGTATAAATACAGTAAGTTTTTATTTTGTTTATGTGCCAATAAACATTGTGTCTAGTGTACATATACAAGTGAAAAACCTTCCTTGAAGTAAATAATCTCGTCATTATAGCAAAATTAGAGAATAGCAAAAACTATTTTCGCATTTTTTCCTCAGAATATTACAATTTTCTTGTACATGAACGGTAAATTTTGATCTCTCTTATGTGCCAACAAACAGTGTACATGTTTGTAGTGTAGATATACAAGTGAAAAACCTTGCTTGACATAAATCTCGTCATTATTGCAAAATTACACAATAGCGAAACTTAATTATTATTGCATTTTTTTTTCCTCAGAGAATCACGATTTTCTCGTAGAGAAAGATGCATTTTTGACCATTATCACACACAAAAAATGGAAACTTCATGGTCATTTCCTGTTGGAAAAGTAACAACAAAGTTATAATTAGCACATTCATTTTTTAAGAATTTAGGCCGCGTAATGATAGGTTGCAGCCAAAGGGTTAAAGGAAGAATAGTCAGTGTTGAAATTTTATCCTTTTTATGTAATTACAATTATTATCCAGTAATAGTGATGAATTTTTGACAGTTATTGTTCATTGTAATGGAAGCAGCTGATGACTGAGCATTGGTACAGTGAAGGTAAGTCATCCTGTTGGTGGTAGACAGTAAGATTAACACCAAGGTAGAGTATCTGAAGTATAGTGGAAGTTGAGAGAGGTGGAAGGAATGATATAATGGAGGTGGTAAAGGAAGAATCAGATGTACAGTCAGAGTGTGAGGTGGATGACAAAATACTGGAGGTGGTAAAGGAAGAACCAGATGTACAGTTAGAGTGTGAGGTGGGTGACAAAATATTGGAGGTGGTAAAGGAAGAACTGGATGTACAGTTAGAATGTGAGGTGGGTGACAAAATAATGGAGGTGGTAAAGGAAGAACTAGATGTACAGTTAGAATGTGAGGTGGGTGACAAAATATTGGAGGTGGTAAAGGAAGAACCAGATGTACAGTTAGAATGTGAGGTGGGTGACAAAATGTTCCTCAGTGACAATGAGACTGTCCTGGACACAGTGTCCTCAGCTGAAGTTAAGCAGTTTAGATGTTTAGAGAGTGGTAAAGCATTTGCTTTTAAGAACAGTCTTATCCAGCATGCAGTTGTTCATTCAAGAGTGAAGAATTTCAAGTGTGATGAATGTGGTACACAATTTGCATTGAAGAAAAGTCTCACCAAACACCTATTAATTCATTCAGGAGTGAAGAATTTCAAGTGTGATGAATGTGGTAAACAATTTACAGATAAGTGTAATCTCACCAAACATCTATTAATTCATTCAGGAGTGAAGAATTTCAAGTGTGATGAATGTGGTAAACGATTTGCACGGAAGGAAAATCTCACCAAACACCTATTAATTCATTCAGAAGTGAAGAATTTCAAGTGTGATGAATGTGGTAAACAATTTACAGTTAAGGGCAATCTCACCAAACATCTATTAATTCATTCAGGAGTGAAGAATTTCAAGTGTGATGAATGTGGTAAACGATTTGCACAGAAGGGTGCTCTCACTCAACACCTATTATTTCATTCAGGAGTGAAGAATTTCAAGTGTGATGAATGTGGTAGACGATTTGCACAGAAGGGTGATCTCACCAAACACTTATTAATTCATTCAGGAGTGAAGAATTTCAAGTGTGATGAATGTGGTAGACGATTTGCACAGAAGAGTGTTCTCACCAAACACTTATTAATTCATTCAGGAGTGAAGAATTTCAAGTGTGGTGAGTGTGGTAAACAGTTTGGTCTGAAAAGCAGTCTCACCACACACCTATTAATTCATTCAGGAGTGAAGAATTTCAAGTGTGGTGAGTGTGGTAAACAGTTTGGTCTGAAAAACAATCTCACCACACACCTATTAAATCATTGTAAAGGGAAGAGTTTCTAGTGTGCTTAATGTGGTAAACAGTTGACTCAGTTGATGTCATCTGACACTGTTTAATTCATTAAGGAGTGAAGAAATTCTAGTGTGATGAATGGGGTGAACAGTATTATTATGTTCTCTCCAGTGTCAGTTCAAGAGTGAAAGAATTTGAAATGTGATGACTGGAAAACTGTGTAGAAAAAATTCTTATTCACTTGGCACCTGAAGGTTCATTCTGGTGTGAGAACAATTATATAGTTATGATAAATGTGGCAAAACTTGTAGAAGAAATCAGGCTTTAACCAGGCAAGGTGCCATTCACTAACAAGTGAGGGAGAAGACATGTTTTATCTCTTTGGCTGGATTTTTCCTTTTTTTTTAAATAACGACAGAGGAAGGAAAAACAAATGAATAAAAAAAAATAATCCATACACCAGCTTATCGGTGTCCTCTGTTCATAAAATATCTGTAATGGTTAGACTTGAACAGCTGTAGGTTTAAGTTTGGAGGGAAACAACTCCAGGAAAGCGAGTTCCAAAGAGATGCAGTACTGGGAATGAAGGAATTCTGATAGGCAGAAGTTCTGCACTATGACTGAGTGATGTTCCAGTCATGAGCACTATCAGATGCCCGTGTAGCACGAGGGAAGGCATGGAGAGGTGGCAACATGGACGCAACTTCGTCTGAGCATTTGCCATGAAAATATCTGTAAAATAATGCAAGGGAGGCAACATTCCTTCGTACTTGTAGGGGAGGTAGTTTATTTGTAATGGCAGGGTTGTTAATAATTCTAACAGCCTTGTTCGGAATTTTGTGTAATTGTTTTAATGCAACCTCTCCACATCCATTCCACAGGGGTGAGCAATATTCAAGCTGAGAGCGCATGTGACTCCTATAAATTACAGCTAACTGCTCGTTTGTAATGGAAAATTTTTATAAGCGGATTGTAGAAAAAAAAAAAAAAAAAAAAAAAAAAAAAGAGTGCTTTGGTCTGTAGAGCGCCTTTAGCTACTATTGGTACTTGTGGCAGGCCACCCCTCATGTAGCATGTCATACGATCTACTGAGCCAAGACACCATTAACCATGAGTGATAAAATAATATGAAACTCTAGATACAGTAAACCCTTAATATACTGAACCCTCTATCAATGAATTTTAGTTTTAACGACCACTTTGAGTTGGTTGAACGTTCTTTTAAAGAACTTTGGTACAGTAATAGAGTGGATGCGCAGGAAGCACCTACCAGCATTGTGTCCCCCCCCCCCTACACACACACACTGTGTGTGCATTAAACACATGTTTAATATACATGCAGCTGTTCTGTACTGTTTGCATTGCTATACTCTGTTAGGTAATACAGTACAATATTTACTGTAATGTAACAGCTGATATACAGTGAGTTTACCCACACTTTCCCTGTAAATACCGAACAACAAATGTACAGTAGTGTATGGGCAATGTACAGTATAGTGCAGATTCGTAGTGGTTTTCAATGACTGTGCCAGTGGTGGAATGCAGTTTATGTTTAATGTACATGCAGCTGTTCTGTACTGTTTGTTTTGCTATTCTCTGATAAGTAGTATTTAATGTAACAGATAATGTACAGTGTCAGTTTTCTTTACCAACACTTTCCATGTAAATACTGAATGACAAATGTACGTAGATTTATCCGAGGTCTATTTGCAGTCTTTCATTGCAGTGCATTTACTCCCAGAAAGGTAAGAATAAAAACATCAGTTAGTAAATAGAGCATTTATTGAGAAAATAACCATTTAGACCTACCTGTATGTTATTGTGTATGAGTTACGGCCAAACAGTGCTGTATATTTAACAGTCTTTGTTCAGTAAAAGCCACAACGCCTGGGAAATTATTGAACAGCATGGTGTTTGGCTGTAATGTCAAGGGTCTGGTACAAATTAGTTGATTATATTGAGAGTGCACTGTATTAGGAGAGGGCTGTTCACCGTGATAGTTGTACAGGAGTACAGCGCATTCATTTAGTACACAGTAAACTGGGCAGCAAGGTACACTATATCCTACACAACATCTGTACACAAAAATATTGTACATGTATGTATTGTTGGTCTATGGTTAGCAGCTTAGCTTTTTGTATGACATTTTATTATGAGATAATTATGTCTAAGCACATGGCAAGTGCTCCACCTTGTAGTGAGAGTAATCTTTGTTTTCACTTTACTGGGGCAGGTCTAATGGAACACAATTTTTATGGTACTTTTGCCTCCTCAAGCTTTATTTTTGTCATGGGGAGGGGGTTACTTCAATTGCAAGTTAGAGCATGAGCTGGGTGCTTAGATCACTAATGTTAAGTATCCCGTGAAAAATATTGGGCAAAAATCAAGTGAGATATGTCACCATTAACCCGCAGCGTCCCGTCGACGTTCTTTAACGTCCACACGTTTTGTCACTGCCAATCCCGTTGACGTACATAAACGCGAAAAAATTGTAAGGTCCCTAATTTGCACAATTTTCAATTTTCGCGAGTGATTTTTGGTACGTATACACGTGACACCTTCCTCTACAAGATGCCAGGCAGGGACAATGCCTTACCCAGCATGACTTCCTCCACCCCCCTGCATGCCATTGCCTCAGCAATTCACCTGTTATCAGTGACCTGGCCAGTAAAGCCATGTCATGCCACGGTACGAAATTCAGGGCCAGAGTGATTCCCCAATCAATGACAATGTGGAGGACAAACTTTACATAGCATTAGAGGAAGAAAGAGTTAGAAATGATGATCAGGTAATGTGGCATAAAAAGGTCAGGTATTAGTGAGTGAAACAATGCTTATAATGCCTATATTACTGCTTGAAAACCAATATACTCTCGTACTACATATAAATTCGTACCAAGTAAATAAATAAATACCGTTTTTGAGTGGTGTGAAATAGTTATCCTCCCATAGAACTCGTTTTCTTTGGTGCCAGCCTGATAGAAAACCCAGTTAGGTAAGGAGGTACTCCTACCTGTATCGAGTATTTTAAACCTCAGGTGAGCGATTCCTCTATGAATTTTCTGTTTCTCACCAAAAGCGAAGGTTTGAGCCAAAAAAAAAAAAAAATTCCAAAAATGGTCGGGATTGGGGGGAGTCAGTGGTGGAAAAGTGGTCGGGATGGGGCAGGTTAATAGCATTAGTACATGATATGTTTGTGGTGTACATTTTTCACTGACACAGTGTATTCTTTCACCCAAATTACCATGCACTAGATGTGCAGTATAATAGGAACACCTTACATCCAGCTAAATGCATGATAACATGAAGGCATATAAATAGAGGGTATGATGGAACTTGGCAGAAGGGCAAGGTATGATAAAGTTTTAATAGCTGTGAAAGAAAAAGACCTGGGAATCTGTTGAAAGTATTTTCATTCATTCATCATCTAATCTTGTGTTACCCCATGAGGAGCGTAGGAGTGCAGGGCTAGGCACGTTGGTCCTGACATTTAACCCGCCCCATCCTGGCAGATTTTTAATCAGTGACTTCCCCAAATCCCAGCAGATTTTCAATTTTTTTCATTTTTTTAAAAGTAAAACCTCCGCTTATTATGAGAAACATTGAAAATTCAAAGAGAAATCGCTCACCTGAGATTTAACCCCTAACAGGTGGGCGACGTTACGTAACGTCCGTGCGTGAGGAGGCGGATGACGTTACGTAACGTCCAGCCATTTTCGGTCCTAATTTATTGGTGAAATTGGGTGATGAGGCATCCTTGTCACCTATTGTCCTGCCCTCAACTCTCCCAAACCTTGAAACAAGTAACATAGAATATCTCTGTCAGTCTGTCTGTCCTCAATTCTCCCAAACTTTGAAACAAGTAAAATAGAATATCTCTGTCTTTCTGCCTGTCTGTCTGTCTCTCTTTCTACATGTATAAGTTGTAGTGTTATATTTGTTCAAGTAAAATATTATATACGTATGTAAGTTATATTGTTGTAAGTGTTCAAGTAAAATAGAAAACACATACATAAGATTTTGAAGACAATGAATAGTGTAAAGAAAGCATAAATGATAAATATAGTGTTCAGTGGTGAAGAAAAAGCAAATGAGTGAATAGTTTGCTAGCCTGCCCCCAGGCGCGCCTGGTGATTAGCTGCCTGCCCGCTCTTCTCCCTCACTCCCCTCCTCCTCCCACAGCCAGCAGAGATGTATTACCGCACATGTAACACCTCTTGTCTTCGTTTTTCATCCATTTTCGAATTATGCATGTTTATGCCTATTTTTTTATACTTTATTTTTCCGAAAATATGCTGCTCCACACGGTGGTATAATTGATAAGATGCCCTCCCATAGGGGGTTAAAATGCTGGTACAGGTGACAATACCCTTTCCTCACTGTGTTTTCTATGGGGCCTGGCTCCAGAGAAAACATATTCTATGGGAGGGGTAACTATTTCAAACCACTCATAAATGGTATTTATTTATTTCTTTGGTAGGAATTTATATGTAGTACAAGAGTTTATTGCTTTTCACACTAATATAGGCGATATAAGCATTGTTTCACTCACCAAACACGTTGACATACCGTACCTTTTTTGGCGACATTACCTGATCATCACTTCTTCCTCTAATGCTACATAAACTTTGTCCTCCACATTGTCATCAACTGGGGAATCACTTGAATTTTGTACCGTGGTGCGACGTGTCTTTACTAGCCAGGTTACTGGTAACAGGTGAGTTGCCGAGACAATGGCGTGCCGGGGGGAGGGAGGTCATGCGGGGTAAGGCATTGCCCCTGCCTGGCAGAGGGTAGAGGAAGGTGTCCCATGTATACGTATAAAAAATCACGTGGGAAATTTGTAAAATGTGCAAATGACAAACCTTGCAATTGCGGCACGTTTATAAACATCAACGGGAGTCACAGTGACAAAACATTTGGATGTATATATATGCCAATGGGATGCGGCAGATTGAGATGAGAATGACCAGCCTCACTCATCCCTGAATGGCATTATGTGAGCAATAAACTCAACCATCCCATGGATAAAAACCTGCACAGGCCCAATCTGATTGGAGCGCCTTAATTACCCACTATACCACCAGGCACCATAATTTGGTTATATGGTTACCACCCAGCATAGTAAATGGTTTCCTGGTGTATAGGAAACCATTTGTCCTGTCACTTAGTGTAGAGTCTCCCATGGACAGAAGGAAGTGGCATTGAAAGTAAACCAAGTTGTTTTTGAGGTTGGATGTGATGATCATTTGTGATGGCTGGATGCCACCAATTGGTGGTGGGTGGGAGCACTCACCATCCACTCACTTGATGTACTGCTGCTGTGGGTGTCTGCCCTTTCCTCCCTTCCTTCCTCTTCTGACTTTCTTTCCTTCATTCTTTCCTCTTGATTCTGCCTATGGGTGACTCTACACTGAGTGACAAGCCAAATGGCTCCTGTACTCCAGGAAGTCATTTACTATGCTAGGTGGTAACCAAATAACCAAATTATTGTACATGTGGTTTAGTGGGTAATTTAGGTGCTCCAATTGGATTGAGCCGGTGCAGGTTTATATCCAATGGGTGGTTGGGATTTATTGCTCACATAATGCCATGTGGGGATGAGTGAGGCTGGTCACTCATTTTAAATGTCAGGACCAACTTGCCTAGCCCCGGGTTTCTACAGTCCTCATGGGGCAACAAAAGATTGGATGATGGATGGATGGATGATGCCACCAATAGGTATTCAGAGTGTGATCTACTATGACACAAGATGTGCTGTGCCCATATTATCATGGGACAGTCATTCACAATGGCATGGCATCACAAACAGGAATTCAGATTGTGATTTAAAAGATAGTGCCCATGTTAAGACAGGACAGTCCTTCATAATGGCTTGGTGTCAACTAATTATGCCCAGTCAAGAGGTAACTTGCAGGGGTAGATTAATCACTAGGCTGAATACCTTACAGCCAAGGCCCCCAACATTGAAAAAAAAAAAAAAAAAATTCAAATGATAAATGATGTAACTACAGTGACTGGCATCACACAAGACCTCATGATGGGGGCCCCTTCCCTGGGTAGGAGCCCCAGTATCTGGTTTAGCCAACAGCCCCCCCAAAAAAGTTCATTTGTCCCTGATTACTTGTGCCTTATCCAAGGAGAGGATGTCAGGCCTCAGGACAGGGATGATAATCCCAGGATGGTGTGGGATGGGTCGACCATCTGTGTCCTGGGATGGTACCAATATGTCTGCCCTCAACAGGGTAAAATAAATCCTGGTAAAAGGATGGGCTGCCAATCTGAAGACTGGGATTGGTGGCCCAAGGTTAGGGTTGACCCAGCAAAGGTGGGAAGGGTCACTGCTGTAAAGATATGGGAGGGATGCCAAAAGCTGCTAGCCCATCACAGGGCTGAAGCAATGTTCCTGCATCCATACCTGCCCAGGGACATCCCTGAGGTGTTCACAGGCCAGGAGATGGAGGGAAGTTTAGAAAACCATCCCAGGGTAACAGTGGCCAAGCATGGCAAAAATGAGACAGTGGTATCCACCCTGTGGTTAAGCCACGAGACAATATTATCCACCCCATGTTTAACCCTTTCAGGGCTCCTGGCCACGATCGTGGCTGTATCAGTACAAGTCTCCTGGCCATGATTGTGGCTGTATCAGTACAAGTCTCCTGGCCACAATCGTGGCTGTATCAGTACAAGTCTCCTGACCATGATCGTGGCTGTATCAGTACAAGTCTCCTGGCCACAATCGTGGCTGTATCAGTACAAGTCTCCTGGCCATGATCGTGGCTGTGTCATTACAAGTCTCCTGGCCACAATTGTGGCTGTATCAGTACAAGTCTCCTGGCCACAATTGTGGCTGTATCAGTACAAGTCTCCTGACCACAATTGTGGCTGTATCAGTACAAGTCTCCTGGGCACAATTGTGGCTGTATCAGTACAAGTCTCCTGGCCACGATTGTGGTTCACCCATTTGCCTTCGACTCAAAACTGTGGCAGGCAGCTAGTGAATGTTATCAGTATTTCTCAACATTGACTCATTTCCTGGGTATTACACAATCCATTTGAGAAGAAATAAACACAGATTTATGATTTTTGGTTAGTAGGAGTGTTTCTCTCTCATTTTGTATACAGAAATGCACTGATTTAGGACACCACACACCACTTGCTATGCAGCTTCCCATCATTATTCCAGCTCTTGTATGGTAAGTGGAGCCCTAATATTTTGTAAACAGGTGCATATTAGCTCCTTATGCGTGACTGTTATGTTTCTAATTTACAAACCTTGATTTTTTTTTTTTTTTTTTTTTTTTAGGGGTCAAAAATGTGGTTTCTCAGGCTGGAACCAATTAGTGACCTGAAAAGGTTAAGCCACATGATGGTACTATCCAGCCTGTGGTTAAGCCACATGATGGTACTATCCAGCCTGTGGTTAAGCCACATGATGGTGCTATCCAGCCTGTGGTTAAGCCACATGATGGTGCTATCCAGCCTGTGGTTAAGCCATGGTCACATGGAGATATATTCAATTAACCCTTTGAGATTTTCGGCCCTCCGCCGATTGTGTCAGTGCCAGATTCAGCCTGGCGCACATACAGGTCACCGTTGTGCAGTGATATTTGTACTTAATTGGCCACTGTACACTAACTTTTTATAGTAGACTAATGAATATGGTTCCATTTTAAAGCTGAATAGTTGCTCTTTATCATAGTATGGTTGAAAAAGGTAAATCATCATCATTGCCAGACACCATGTATCCCAAACGGGGTGGCCAAGGGCTTCGAGTTAATTGTTTTACAGGGAGGGGCACTAATCCTCCACCAACCCCTCTTGACACGTAGGGAGAACGTTATGCCAACAGGATCTGGCGTTCCCAGGCGGTCACCCATCCAAGTACTAACCAGACCCAACGTTGCTTAATTGAATATGTTAAAGTTAGTTGGTTACAGCATCGATGTAAATACCTGTGCAGCACCATCAAATCAATTCTAGCAAAGAACAAATGCATAACATACTCAGAAGCAGGCACATATAAAATTCCCTGCAAAGACTGTGAACCAGCTTACATGGAGAAACAGGTCAAGCTTGGAAACACAGAACAAGGAACACAAGTATGCCACAAAAGCATGTAATTCAAATAATGCAACAACCAATCATGCTTGTGACACCAACCACAGAACTGACTGGCAAGGTAGCTATCCACTGCACAAAAGTCACGACTTTCGGAAACGAAAGATCACTGAAGCCACGTGTATCCAAAAACACGAGGACTTCAACCCCAGCGAAGGCACGCATTACAAGCTAGATCCCATAAAGAGGTCCCTGGTGGAAATGTTCCTTCCTTTATTTTTTTTTTTATGCGAGGAAGAAGGAACCAAAGGCCGCGAGCCCGCAATGGTTGTTCCTTCCAAGAGAAAAACAAAATACAAGAGAGCCAAATTCAAGATCAGATCATTTCGAGATGCCTGGACACACTGCGTTTGAAAGACTGGAGATCATAGGAAGCAGGAAATACAGACAGAGGGAGACAGTTCCAGAGTTGACCTGTTGCATAAACGAAGGACTGGGAGTAACGGTTAACTATTGCATTAGAAAGCTGGACAGAAAAAGGATGAGAGTTTGCTGCTAGACAGGTGCAACGCACCCGTCGTAGAGGTGGAGGAATGCATGCAGATAGTTCAGAGGAGCAGTGACCATTGAAGTAGCGGTAGAAAAGAGATAAAGATGCAACAGTGCAACAAAGAGACAGAGGTTGAAGGGAGTCAGTAAGAAAAAGGTAAATACTTTAGCTAAAAGGCCAATACGACAAGTAGAAGTTAGCCGAAAAGAAAAAAATCGCACACCCTTCCATAGAAAAATATTTGTAAAAATAAGAAAAAGTATTAGAGTTACATGAAATTTGATTGCACCATGTCAATCTACAGTAAAGTACCTTTCCATTGATATATAGTTTATGGCAATTTACGTTAGTTTTCATAGAGAAAAGCGAAAGCTCTCACTGTCACATAGGCAGATATCCATGCTGGTAATACTGATATTATTCATGGTAAAAGTGAATTTATTATGCATATCTGTCTGATATACTTGTCAGTATATAACCAAATAGTTGGAAAAGAATAAACAGGATAGTGTATTTAGAACAAGCCCGGATAGGATATGGAAAACATGCAAAAAAACAAATGTTCTTTCATATGACTCGAATTCGAGTCATCAGAATCTCAACGGTTGGATTTACGATGACTCGAAATCTCGTCTTCGGAATCTCAAAGGGTTAACAGGAGCAATAGCAAGAGAATGAAATTTCAGAAGATGGTCACATGGGTAGTTCTGTCCAAATAAGAAAAGAAAAAAAATATATTTCCCTGTGAGTGCCAGATGAATGATGGCCGTTCTCTTAAGTTTTACTAATGCAGGCATGAGTGCGGAAAAAGAAAAAAAAGAAGTGATGACCACCAACCAGGACGCTGCAAGTCTGGCTATGTTAGTGATTAAAGAAGTGGAGTATGACTAGAAAATATTTGTGGATATGTAAGTAGCTTGCCAGAAAGAGAAGTGAGAGCATTTGTTATAAAATGGTCAGAGAACTTAATTTGGATGAGCCAGAAACCATGATGCTGTGGATATGACTTAGTAAATCCCAACAGCTTCATGTGTTTTTTTGTTTTTGGTATGATTGACAAGTAAGATACCAAAGTGGGGAAGTCTGTGTCCGTGAGTGAGCAGCAGGCTTGGATGTAAGCAATAGCTGGTTAAATGAACATCCAGCGTATACTCTTTTCATGCATTTCAAATTATTTATGCATTTCATCCATAATAATATTGCTTTATTATGTGATGATTCAACACAAAAATGAGCATTACAATGTATGTAATGAATAGAACATTAACAAATTAGCACATTTGACTGTAATTAAGGCCTCTTCTGTTTGTACTCATTGATAGATCGTGGGGCAGATCCTGATCTGGTTCAGATTTGAATCCAGATTTTGCTCCTCTGGTTTGTGATAACAGAACAATAGCTGGTTGTAAGGCTGATTTTACCTGTGATGGTTTTCCATAGTTCTGCATGGCCCTGTTGCCATGGATGATGATGATGAATTAAACTGCATGACTAATATTTTTGCTGTGTACAATTTTATGGCAGATATGAGATAAATGCCATGTATAGTATGTATGTCTGTGTGGAAGCTTGGAGGGGTAATCATCAAGGAGACACAATATCACCTTATTTTGCCCCCCCTCCCCTTCTCTTTGTTATTTTATTTTATTTTTTTTTTTTGTGCAATTTTGAATTTCAACGGACACCATCTTCTGCACAAAACAGATGGACATCATCTTAGAATATGATTTTTTCACAAATTTTCCGCTCATCTTTGGTGATTTGCCCAAACCGAGCCTGGTGATTGGAACATAACCTTGTTAATTCTAGCCTGCCCATACCCTACCCAACCTAAGTTTTTGTAACCTTACTTAATTTAGCCAGACCAAACCTATTGTAACCTAACCTTTGACCATACCTAACCTAATTTTGCCTGTCCTACCTAACTTAACCTATTATAAGTTGACTCAGCTGAACGTTACGACATTTATCTTATCCTAACAAAGTTCCGTAATCTAACCTTAATAATCCTAACCTGCTGGTTGTGGCATGTATAAAATTGTGACGCCCTTATAATGCAGCACAGGAGGCTGGTCCATTTGTTCCCCTGTTGTGTAGGTGGGATTAGCTTAGTGATTTATATGTGCAGGTGTGAGGAACCCTCTAGAAATTAAGTGTTTTGCTGTAGGATTAGGCTAATGTTGTAAGTCAGGAGATGTGAAGAACACATTCTAGAAATTAAGTGTTATGCCGTAAGATTAAGTTAATGGTTTATATCTGGAGATGAGGAACATTTTAGAAATTATGTTGTGCCATAAGATTAGGTGAGTGGCTTATATGTGGAGTTGTGAGGAGCATTCTTGAAATTAAGTGTTATGCCATAGGATTAGGCTAAAGAGTTATGTCTGGTGATAGGAGGAACATTCAAGAAACATGGACATATCTTACCTTAGGAATTTGTTCTTTTCATTATTGTTATTATGTAATGTTGATTTGAGTGCATTATTACGTGGGAAAATGTGAGTTCCCTCCCAGGCTCTAGAATATCCTGTTTTGTTGTGGAGATGGAGTCACCTGGGGGGAAGGTGTTATATAATGGGATCATTGTGCCTCCTACTGTAGTTTAATGTGTGCACGGCAGCTGACAGAGAGCAGTACAGAGTGGAGAGTAGTCAGTCAGACAATGACTGTTAATCAGTGAAAGACAGAGTAGTCAGCCAGTTAACGGACAATGAATATTAGGGAGTGATGACGAAGGTAGTGTGAGAGGGAAATGTGCCACCGTGTTTTGCAAGTGTACCTCAGCTGTGCCTGGAAGAAGTAAAACCCTACAATGTTCAGTGGCCTTTGATTAATGTCCTGGCTTGTGTACTTATTGTTCTTGACACATCAACAAACTCTGCAGTGCTACAAATTGGCATCAGGAGTGGGATAAGTTTTGAGAGATGGAGACGCATGGACAGGTTGCCAAAACAGTGGATATATCTCTGCTAGATATGCTTGCAGTGTTAGGAGCACAGCAAGAACAAAAGAAATTCTTGCAGGGTTAGGGGCAGCAAGAAGAACAAAAGAAATACTTGCAGGGTTAGGAGCAGCAAGAAGAACAAAAGAAACATATACTTGCAGTGTTGAGAGAACATCATGAAGAACAAAGACCTTCAACCCTGTTACACACGTCCTGACTTTATCCTCCACTATACAGGACACCTCTTGCCTCACCTCTCTTACCTGGCCACTTATTCTTTCTACCTTACTGTTTGCCACCTGTTGCTTCGGTTTCCTCATCTCCTCACAGAGCTAGTGAAGGTCCTGTCACCCACTTATCTCCTCACACAGCTGGTGAAGGTCCTGTCAGCCCACTTATCTCCACACACAGCTGGTGAAGGTGCTGTCTGCCCACTTATCTCCTCACACAGCTGGTGAAGGTGCTGTCTGCCCACTTATCTCCTCACACAGCTGGTGAAGGTCCTGTCAGCCCACTTATCTCCACACACAGCTGGTGAAGGTGCTGTCTGCCCACTTATCTCCTCACACAGCTGGTGAAGGTGCTGTCAGCCCACTCATCTCCTCACACAGCTTGTGAGGGTGCTGTCTGCCCACTCATCTCCTCACACAGCTGGTGAAGGTGCTGTCTGCCCACTTATCTCCTCACACAGCTGGTGAAGGTGCTGTCTGCCCACTCATCTCCTCACACAGCTGGTGAAGGTGCTGTCTGCCCACTTATCTCCTCACACAGCTGGTGAAGGTGCTGTCTGCCCACTTATCTCCTCACACAGCTGGTGAAGGTGCTGTCTGCCCACTTATCTCCTCACACAGCTGGTGAAGGTGCTGTCTGCCCACTTATCTCCTCACACAGCTGGTGAAGGTGCTGTCTGCCCACTCATCTCCTCACACAGCTGGTGAAGGTCCTGTCTGCCCACTCATCTCCTCACACAGCTGGTGAAGGTGCTGTCTGCCCACTCACCGGTTGCTCTAATTTTGCATAGTGTTGTGCTTGAGCTTCTTTCTGCTCTTCTTGATATTTCTTTTGTTCTTGATAATTTTCTTTGTTCTAGATATTTACTGTGTTCTTATTGCTGTGCTCTTAGATATTTATTTTATTTTATTTTTTTTTCTTTTTGCTGTGCTTGATATTTTTATTTTTTATTTCTTAGATTCTTCTTAATATTTCTTGGTGGTAAGTGGTGGTGACCATCATCCACTCACGTGATGTAGTGCTGCCTACTTCTTCCTTCACCTTTATCATTCTTTTTCTGTGTCAGTCCTCCTCTCTTCCTATTTCTCCCATCTTTCTTTTTATTTTTTATTATTCTTTTTTCCTTTTCAGTTGGCTTTACACTGAGTGACAAGTCTAATGGTTCCTGTAAGCCAGGAAACCATTTACAGTGCTGGGTGGTAACTGTATGACCAACCCATATGTGTTCCCTATGTGTTAATAAGTGGGTTGGTGGAGGGTTGATGCCCCTTCCCTTAAAACAACTAAAAGACAAACGGCCACCCCTTGCGGGATCATTGCATCTGGCTATAGATCGTTTTGTTTCATTTATAAAGGCTCAAACATGCTTGCATGCATTGGCCTTGGTCATCTGATGGCAGCTTTCCATGCTGCTCAACAGGGTTGGCAAAAACCATTGGATAGGAAAAAAAATCAAGTATATTTAATGTTATTGTTTTGTATTCCAGCAATTCTACCCCTGTGTATATCAGTCTGACATGCAATTACTCATAGATATAATATAAAGAAGGATTAAGCAAGCTTTTATTTCCATCCTTAAACATACTTGAGGTTTCATTCACTCGGGACTTATCCTGGAAAGATCATATTACATCTCTTGTAAAATCTGCTTCCAAGAGATTAGGTGTGCTAGGCAGACTCCGTACCTTCTTTACCCTTGCACAGTTGTTAACTTTATACACAGGTTTTGTTTGCCCCTGTGTAGAGTACATCTTTCGTGTGGGGAGGCTCACCACATACAGCTCTTCTCAATAGGGTGGCGTCAAAGGCTTTTTGTCTCATCAACTTTCCCCCTCTTACTGGCTCCCTTTAACCTCTGTCTCTTCGCCGCACTGTTGCATTTTTATCTCTTTTCTATCGCAACTTTAATGGTCAATGCTCCCCTGAACTAACTTGCTTGCATCCCTCCACCTCTTCGATGGGTGCGTAGCACCCGTCTAGCAACAAACTCTCATCCTTTTCTGTCCAACTCTTTAATGCAAGAGTTAACCATTACTCCCAGTCCTTCATTTATGCAACAGGTCAACTCTGGAACTGTCTCCCTCTGTCTGTATTTCCTACATCCTATGATCTCCAGTCTTTCAAATGCAGTGTGTCCAGGCATCTTGAAATGAATGGATCTTGAATTTGGCTCTCTTTTGTATTGTGTTTGTTTTTTTCTTGGAAGGAACGGTTTGCAGGCTTCTGGCCTTTGGTTCCTTCTTCTTTGCATTAAAAAAAAAATACATGTAATAATGACAATACTGTAGCTGATTTAGAAAGCCAGCTTTTATCAGCCAGGTACACTTGTCCCACAGGCGCTCTAATAACTAAGTTATAGTGCAGTAAAACATGGAACACCTCTTTGACTTTTACAATGGAAAGTTTAAACATTTTAGTTGTAGGAGAGAGAGCCAGCTGCCCTGGCTACTCCCTGTATATTATCAGTGATTGTTCTCAGTAGCTATACTATAAATTTACTCTATTAATTAAATGTTTTGCATGCCATTATAATGTATACTGGTATTTTTTTTTGTTAACAAGACTAGAAAAGAATTCTTTAACAAAAATATTAGTGTACTGAAAGGATTAATAAATGTGTCCATTTACATACTCTTATGTACCATAAATATGTTTTTGGTTAGAACATTTACTTAAAGTTTTCAGTTCACCTTACTATTTTTAATCCTGATATTAGGAATACAACTCTTCACAATGAAAAACCACAGTTGATATAAATAAAAAAAAAATATATACAACCCAAGAAGAATCAAGTGGTTTATAAAAAAATAAAAACAAACTTTTTCCTTGGTTTAAACCATGTTTTGAACCATTTGGTTTAAACCATTGGTTTAAAGTGGCCAACCATGCTGCTTGATCTCTAGCAGCCTCCCTATTCAGTCCCCTATCTGTGAGGTCACACTTTATGATGTCCCAGGTTTTTTTTGGTCTGCCTCTCACAACCCTACCCACAGTGTTAACATTTCTCACTTTTTGCATCCCATCCTCTCAAGCCCAACCCATTCCAATCTATCTCTCTTCATCACAACAACACACTCTAGTCCCATCCTTCCTCTTAACTCATCCATCATAAACGTAGCCCCCCCAGGCCTCACATTCAAGGTCACATTGTACATCCACTGAACTGTTGCCATATCTGGATATTGGAGCCTGTGAATATCCTCTTCCTTTACTGCCCAGGTTTCTCTTCCATACAGCATTACACTCCTAACACATGCTGCATACATAGGTCCCTTCGTACAGAGGGAGAGCTCTCTCAATGTCAGGAGTGGCACCAGCTCCCTGATCTTCTTCCAACCACTCCTCCCTGTGGCTACAGAGCTGCTCCAGCCCCACTTACAGCACATAACATGTCTCTGAAATAACAGACCTCCTCCTATCACTTCAGAGATTCATCAGCAGTCCTTTCACACATAACAAATTGCACCTGCTGTCCCTGACACACTGCACACACAAAATCATTATTATCTCGCAGTCTGCCTCTGATACCACTACATCTCTAATGTACCCACAATCACACACACCGCACAAGATGGAATTACTTCCCACACCATTGTCAAACCACACATGGCGACTCTCCCTCTTTGACAGTACCGCCACCATCAGTACCATTGGATACCATCACTTTTTTTTTTTAATCTGCTTTTACTCTTAAGCCCTTGTGCCCCGTACCATCGCTCCACTTTCTAAATCATTCCCCTGCCTCCCTTTCGTTCTCTGCAGTCAACACCAAATCATTGGCATACAACATCTCCCACGGGAGTTCAGTCTGAAGTCACGTGAGAGGGCTTCAAGTAGCCTACTATGGCAAAAACAAAGGAGTCAAGACTGACCCCTGGTGCACACTAACATTCACGGAATACTCATCCCTCATCTCCATTCACCCTTACCTGGGTGCAAGCATCCACATACATGGCCATAACCACCCTAACCAGCCACTCCTCAATCCCATGCTTTCTCATTCCCACCTCACCACCTCTCTAGGGACTCAGTCAAAGGCCTTCTCCAAATCAACAAAAACAAAGTACAGATCCCTTTTCTTCCCAATATATTTTTCCTGAAGCTGTCGAACAATGGATATGGCAAATAATGGCATCAGTGGTCCCTTTGCCTGGCATAAACCCAAACTGCATCTCATGAATAATCACTCTTTCACTAATCATACCTTCTAGAACTCTCTCCATTACCTTCATTATCTGGTCCAAAAGCTTTATACCTTTATAATTTCCTCTTTCCAGGGCATCACCCTTCTCCATGTACACATTTACAGTTACACTCTTCAGCCATCCATGTCGGACAACACTGTCTATCAGTCCAGTCAGTCTGTTGCCAGACGCCTTAATCCTGTAAGGGGTGGCCACAAACTGACTCCATGTTGCTCTGTCCCTCACCATTTCACTGCCCTCACTGCACCTCAGCTCACACCCCCCTCTTTCGTAAACCTCACCGCTCCATCCCTTTATCTCATCCTTGGCCTCCCCCTTCCTTCCCCCCCCCCTCCATCTCACTCTCTTCATTAATCTCTCGCTCTCCATCCTCACCACATGGCCAAACCACCTCAGTGTATTTCTCCTAACGCTTTCTATCACATCCACATCACAACACTCCTTCACTTCCTCATTTGTCGTTCTCTCCATGTAACTCCACATGCTCCTCTCAAGCAACTTATTTCCACTGCTCTCACTCTTGAGCTTTGTCCTTCCAACAAGGTCCAAGCTCCACTTCTATACGTTAGAGTTGGTATCACAATACTGTCATGTAGTAACTTTTTTACTTCCATGCTCACTTCCTTGTTTCCTATCACTGCTTTCAAGGAACCAGCAACCTTTCTTTCTTCATTGTTGTACCCTTTCAAGCACTTCACCCTCTAAACTTCCATCCTTACTCATCACACTACCCAAGTACTTAAACGCACTCACACTTTCCATTTCATCATCCATCCCCACTGTAAATCCACTGACCTCACTTCTCTCAAAGACCATAACTTTCCTCTTCCTTACATTCACCTTTAGATTCCATTTCTTACACACACTCCCAAACTCATCCACCAAGCCTTGCAGCACCCCTTCACCTTCACTTAGCAACACAGTATCATCTGCAAACAACAGTACAGGGAGTTTCCAAACACTACCCTCTCTCATTAGGGCCATCCAACATCCACTGCCCTACCTTGTATCTCTTTTATAACCTCATCCATATACAGATGGGTTAATTTCTGTTTAAATACCATCATCCTCACCGTCACTATCACTATTCCCCATTATCATCATCATCACCACCTCTTCCTCCTCCTGCACCATCATCATCATCATCATCATCATCATCATCATCCTCACCCCTTCTGCCTCCTCCTCCATCGTCGTCATCATCATCATCAACATCATCATCATCATCATCCTCACCCCTTCTGCCTCCTCCTCCATCGTCGTCATCATCATCATCATCATCATCATCCTCACCCCTTCTGCCTCCTCCTCCATCGTCGTCATCATCATCATCATCCACGACGCCATGCTCGTCCTGACTATTTGAATCTGACATAACCGTTTGTGGATGCTGCCTCATCCTATCGCTAAGTAGGATAGTTGGCATGATGGTAGTAGTAGTGTAGAAGCTGCTTGGCATACTGTTAATGTGTCCTGCAGTATTTATTATTATTATTATTATTATTATTACTATTATTATCATTATTCTTACTCTTATTATTTTTATTAAAACTATTATTATTATTATTATTATTATCATTATTATCATCATTATTATTATTTTTCTTACTCTTATTAATTTTATTATTACAGTAATCCCTCCAATATCCAACGTAATAGAGCCATAGGCAGGTCCGGATAGTGGTCCTGTCCGGATATTGGGCCCCAGCTTATGGACTTGTACTTATGGACCCTAACTCTGAAAAACACCTATACAACTCCCTCTGGACATGCATAGCACCTATTTAAGACCCAAATCACACCAATAAGGGACATAAAAGACTGAAATAAATGCAAAAGAACCATAAAATGAGGTTTTAGAGGTGAGTTTATACAATATTAAACATTCTGGGTACTTACAAGTCCCTTGCTCCTGGACTGGTTTGAACCGCCAGTTTGCAGTCCACAGTTAATCCTCTGCACTGTAAATTCTAATTTCTTAACACTGCACAACACTGTAAATTCCTGTGTGTTCTAGTGGCAAGGTATTGCAGTTTATTCACTGTTTATTCACAAAAAACAAGCACCTGTGGCTTGCACTGTTATGAGTATCTGCTCTCCATCGGAGTTAAGCTGTGACTGTTGATGTTGGTGGGGTAACAGAGTTGCCAGATCGCAACAGCCACATTACCAATCTCCTCAACTTTCATTGTCAAATATAACTTTTCATTACCAAATTCGTAAAGCTAGCATATATTCTTCACTAATTATATATACAAGTGGAAATACATGTAATCACTCTCCTTATAACTAACACCATGTTGATTATTTTCACACCATGTAGGGTAGCAGATTAATCAGAGAAAGCAAACAATCCACCATCTCCATCCTGTGTATCCTCATACATGTGAAAAATCCATTTGGTAATGCATTATTCTAATTCATTACCAAACGAATTTTTCATTACCAAATTGGCCCACACTTGGTAATGAAAAATACCAAATGGTAACCTGACAGGGGAGGGGGAGGGGGAGGAAGGAAGGGGTGAAGGGACCTTGGTGTAACAGCTGTTCGGCGCCAGGCGGGAATTTCAAATTATGGGACGGAAAAAAGTCAGATTTTTTTCGAATTTTTTGCGGTTTTTGGCCCATTTTGGGAATATTGGATCCCAGGAGGATTATGTCCGGTTAGTGGGGATGTTCGGATATTAGAGGGATTACTGTATTATTATTATTATTATTATCATCATCATCATCATCATCATTATCATCTGTTTTGTTTCATCTGGGGAACAGGGTCACTCACAGCCTGAATACTTAGTTGTAGTGACGCGAAATTCGAATGAGTCTCCTTGGTTACTAGTCAGATCAGCCCCACCACCTGAATATTAGGTCGTGGTTACACGAAATTCAATGAGCCTTAGTTATGGGGTAATGTGAGTCTCCTTGGTTACTAGTCAGATCAACTCTCCACTCTACTACACTTGGCTATCAACCCAGCTGAAATGGGATAGGGATCATTATCAGATTAGAATATACATCTGTCTGTCTATCTGCCTATTGCCAGACGCCTTATTCCCGTATGGGGTGACCATAAACAAGTCACCTCCATGTCGCCCTGTCCCTCGCCATTTCACTGCCTTCCTCCCAGCTTACACCCCACTCTCTCATATGCCTCTCCACTCATCCCTCCATCTCATCCTCGGCCTCCACCTCACTCACACTCCTCGTCAGTCTCTCACTTTCCATCCTCTCCACATGGCCAAACCACCTCAGTGTATTTCTCCTAACGCTTTTTATCACATCCACATCCACACCAATATCTCAGGCGACAGGCAAAGAGAAAATTACCGTAGATAATCTCTGTGAAAGATGACTGTAGGTGGTTCACCTTAACTCGGTCCAACATGCTGTCCTTTGGCAGCTTATTTCACGTAGCAGGTGGCTGAAAAAGTGTGTGCGTATGTGTGTTCTTACCTAATTGTTCTTACCTAATTGTATCTTTACAGGAATGAGTCAAGCTCGTATTGTCCCGTGTCTTAGACCATATTTATCGTACATATCCTTAAATTTGTGAATTGTTTTGCCACACACTATTTCATTCGGTAGTGCATTCCATTGATCAATTGCTCTGTTTGGGAAACTGAATTTCCTTACGTCTTTATCACCTCTCTTCTTACGCAGTTTTTTGCAGTGTCCTCTTGCTGATGCTTCTCCATATGTTAAGTAATCATTTATGTCTATTTTCTCCTTTCCTGATATGCACTTATATAGCATTATCATGTCACCTCTTTTTCTTCTCTCCTGTAGTGTTGGTAGATTCAGTTTATTTAGTCTTTCTTCGTAGCTTAGGTTCCTTAAGCTTGGTATCCATCTTGTAGCGGCCCTTTGAACTTTTTCAATCATGTCTATATGCTTTTTGAGATGAGGACTCCAGACTATTGATGCATATTCCAGGGTTGGTCTAATGAATGATGTTATTATCCTTCTTAGCATGTCTTCATTTATGTATGTGAATGCTATTCTCATATTTGCAAGCAGTGTATACATGTTCCGTACCTTCTCGCTGATGTGGTCAGCCGGAGATAGTCTGTTATTGATAATCACACCTAGGTCTTTCTCTCTTTCTGATGTGTATAGGATTTTATTTCCTAACTTATAATCCCAATCAGGTCTTTTTCCACTTTTACCAAACTTGAATACATGACACTTGTCCACATTGAATTCCATTTGCCATGTACTACTCCATTCATGAAGTTTATTTAATTCTTCTTGTAGCTCCCTACAAGAGTCTGTGCTAGTAATTCTCCTTTGTATTTTTGCATCATCTGCAAACATATTCAGATAGCTCTCATTTCCAGTGTTACTGTTTATATCATTTATGTACACTAGAAACATGATTGGTGCCAGCACCGAACCCTGTGGTACTCCACTAGTCACTTCTTTCCATGATGAGTAGTTTCTTCTTAGTACTGTCCTCATTTCTCTTTTTATGAGAAAGTCTTGCATCCAACAAAACAGTTTGCCTCGAATTCCTCCTTGATGGTACAGCTTCCATAAAAGTCTTTGGTGTGGTACTGTGTCAAAAGCTTTCTTGAAATCTAAATAGATACTGTCCACCCATCCTTCCCTTTCCTGTATTGTGTTTGTTACTCTGTCATAGTAGCTCAACAGATTAGTAACACATGATTTTCCTTTTCTGAAACCAAACTGTCTTTCTGTTATCATACTGTGTTCTTCTAGATGATTTACCCAAGCTTTTCTTATAAGTTTTTCTAATACCTTGCTTACAACACTGGTCAGTGATACTGGTCGGTAGTTGAGAGGATTTTGTCTATTTCCTTTCTTGAATAAGGGGACTATATTTGCTTTTTTCCCAATATCAAGGATTTCTTGAAAATTAAAAATAATGGTTTACTTAACTCCTTTGCACATTCTCGTAACACCCAACATGAAATTTCATCAGGACCACTTGCTTTTCCTCTGTCTAATCTACTTAACTCCTCTTGTATTACTTTTTCTGCTATTTGTATATCTGGTAGTATGTGTGGACATGCGTGTTCCACATATTCCCTCTCAAAATTTTTTTCTTCTATAAAAACTAATTGGAAATTCTTATTTAGTGCTTCACAAATATCTTTCTCTTGTGTATAAGTGATTCCCTCATCCGTGATGGATTGTATTATATCTTTTACTTTGGTTTTGCTTCTGATATAGCTGTAAAACAGCTTTGGTTGATCACTACTTTTATTTATTATATCCTCCTCAAACTGTTTTTGGGCTTCCCTCCTTATTCTTGTATAGATGTTTCTTGCCTGTTTGTAATTATTATACGCCCTTTCACTATTGTGTCTTCTGTATCTATTCCACAACAAATCTCTTCTTTCTTTTGATTTTTTACATTCTGTATTGAACCATTTCTGTATTTTCTTATCTACTTCTTTGTGCTGTGGGATATACTTCTGGACTCCTATTTCATAAAATTCACAAAATTTTTTATATACAGCATTTAAATCTTGTCCTCTAAGCTCATTTTCCCAATCAACTTCTAAGAAATACTTCTTTAAGTCTTGATAATTTCCCTTTTTATAGTTTAGTCTCTTTTTGCAACTGTCATTGCTATTTACTATGTCATATGCTATCCTGAAGTTATAATTTAGTACTGCATGATCGCTTTTGCCGAGTGGAGGGTGATATATTAAACTGTCAATGTCATTTTCTTGCCTAGTAAATATTAGATCTAGCACTGAAGGTACATCAAGTCCTCTTTTTCTAGTGGTTTCCCTCACATGTTGCGTTAAGAAAAACTCTTGTACGAGATCCAGGAGCTTTTGGTCCCAACAGCTTTCTTGGCTATTTATATCTAGAGTATTCCAATTTATATTTGTATTGAAGTCCCCAGTTAGTATAATTCTTTCCGATTTCTCTTCCATTTTATGTAGCAAGGATCTTATACTCTGAATTGTACTGTCTGCCAGGTCCTCATATTCATCTATTTCCCATGTGTTTGATCTGGGTGGCATATACAAATTGGCTACAATTACTTTACCTTCAGATGTGTCAATCTCTACTGCAATCAGTTCTACTTGTGATGGTGTATCTAGGTTTATTTCCTTGACTTTTAGTTTTTTCTTAGTTAATAATATAATTCCTCCTCCTTTTTTTAAATTTCTGTCTCTTCTCCATATATTGCATTCCTCTAAGTTTAGTATGTCATTGGATATCCTTGGTGTTAATTTTGTCTCAGGCATATTATTTGTGGTTCATTTTCTCTGACATAATCATTCATCTCTAGTAATTTAGATACCATTCCATCCACATTTGAGTACATCAACTTTATCATCTTGTTTATATACTTGTCATGACATGGTTCTACTAACTTCCTCCTTTTTCTTCCATCCTGTTTGTGTACCACTTTCATACCTGCAATCCTATTACTTTGTAAAAAAAATTTCTTCTTGTCCTCTTCTGATCTTCCCTCATTTTTTGTTTTTGCTTCCTCCCTTTTCTCTTTCAGTAATTACAGTTCCTCTTGTGTTAGGCATCTTTTTATCCATACATTTTTGAACTCCTCTTGAATACATTTTTTAGTATCTCTTCCACAGTGTTTACACTCTGGAAAGTCACCTTTAGAGGTCTTGTCTTGCTTTTCTCGTATTTCCCTAACCTTTTGTGTTCCTCTATGTCTTTACTACATATTTCCTCTGATACTTCTTTCAGTAAGCTCATTACATTTGCCATCTCCTTTTTGTCTCTAGTGATCTTGTTTTTAATTTCTTCCTCTTCTATACCAGTGATTACTATTGATTTATTTATTTCTACTGAATCTCTGACTAATTTTGGATTGTTTTGGATTATTCTTTTCACTTCATTTTTAATGTTTTTTTCCTCCACCCTTGTTTCTAAATCTTTCTTTACTTTCACCATTTCAGCATAAGTGTGCGTGTGTGTGTGTGTGTGTGTGTGTGTGTGTGTGTGTGTGTGTGTTCTTACCTAACTGTTCTTACCTAATTGTATCTTTACAGGAATGAGTCAAGCTCGTATTGTCCCGTGTCTTAGACCATATTTATCGTACATATCCTTAAATTTGTGAATTGTTTTGGCACACACTATTTCATTCGGTAGTGCATTCCATTGATCAATTGCTCTGTTTGGGAAACTGAATTTCCTTACGTCTTTATCACCTCTCTTCTTATGCAGTTTTTTGCAGTGTCCTCTTGCTGATGCTTCTCCATATGTTAAGTAATCATTTACGTCTATTTTCTCCTTTCCTGATATGCACTTATATAGCATTATCATGTCACCTCTTTTCCTTCTCTCCTGTAGTGTTCGTAGATTCAGTTTATTTAGTCTTTCTTCGTAGCTTAGGTCCCTTAAGCTTGGTATCCATCTTGTAGCGGCCCTTTGAACTTTTTGAATCTTGTCTATATGCTTTTTGAGATGAGGACTCCAGACTATTGATGCATATTCCAGGGTTGGTAAATGAATGATGTTATTATCCTTCTTAGCATGTCTTCATTTATGTATGTGAATGCTATTCTCATATTTGCAAGCAGTTTATACATGTTCCGTACCTTCTCGCTGATGTAGTCAGCCGGAGATAGTCTGTTATTGATAATCACACCTAGGTCTTTCTCTCTTTCTGATGTGTATAGGGTTTTATTTCCTAACTTATAATCCCAATCAGGTCTTTTTCCACTTTTACCAAACTTGAATACATGACACTTGTCCACATTGAATTCCATTTGCCATGTACTACTCCATTCATGAAGTTTATTTAATTCTTCTTGTAGCTCCCTACAAGAGTCTGTGCTAGTAAATCTCCTTTGTATTTTTGCATCATCTGCAAACATATTCAGATAGCTCTCATTTCCAGTGTTACTGTTTATATCATTTATGTACACTAGAAACATGATTGGTGCCAGCACCGAACCCTGTGGTACTCCACTAGTCACTTCTTTCCATGATGAGTAGTTTCCTCTTAGTACTGTCCTCATTTCTCTTTTTATGAGAAAGTCTTGCATCCAACAAAACAGTTTGCCTCGAATTCCTCCTTGATGGTACAGCTTCCATAAAAGTCTTTGGTGTGGTACTGTCAAAAGCTTTCTTGAAATCTAAATAGATACTGTCCACCCATCCTTCCCTTTCCTGTATTGTGTTTGTTACTCTGTCATAGTAGCTCAACAGATTAGTAACACATGATTTTCCTTTTCTGAAACCAAACTGTCTTTCTGTTATCATACTGTGTTCTTCTAGATGATTTACCCAAGCTTTTCTTATAAGTTTTTCTAATACCTTGCTTACAACAGTGGTCAGTGATACTGGTCGGTAGTTGAGAGGATTTTGTCTATTTCCTTTCTTGAATAAGGGGACTACATTTGCTTTTTTCCAAATATCAGGTAGTTTCCCTTGACTCAAGGATTTCTTGAAAATTAAAAATAATGGTTTACTTAACTCCTTTGCACATTCTCGTAACACCCAACATGAAATTTCATCAGGACCACTTGCTTTTCCTCTGTCTAATCTACTTAACTCCTCTTGTATTACTTTTTCTGCTATTTGTATATCTGGTAGTGTGTGTGGACATGCGTGTTCCACATATTCCCTCTCAAAATTTTTTTCTTCTGTAAAACCTAATTGGAAATTCTTATTTAGTGCTTCACAAATATCTTTCTCTTGTGTATAAGTGATTCCCTCGTCCGTGATGGATTGTATTATATCTTTTACTTTGGTTTTGCTTCTGATATAGCTGTAAAACAGCTTTGGTTGATCACTACTTTTATTTATTATATCCTCCTCAAACTGTTTTTGGGCTTCCCTCCTTATTCTTGTATAGATGTTTCTTGCCTGTTTGTAATTATTATACGCCCTTTCACTATTGTGTCTTCTGTATCTATTCCACAACAAATCTCTTCTTTGTTTTGATTTTTTACATTCTGTATTGAACCATTTTTGTATTTTATTATCTGCTTCTTTGTGCTGTGGGATGTACTTCTGGGCTCCTATTTCATAAAATTCACAAAATTTTTTATATACAGCATTTAGATCTTGTCCTCTAAGCTCATTTTCCCAATCAACTTCTAAGAAATACTTCTTTAGGTCTTGATAATTTCCCTTTTTATAGTTTAGTCTCTTTTTGTAACTGTCATTGCTGTTTACTACGTCATATGCTATCCTGAAGTTATAATTTAGTACTGCATGATCGCTTTTGCCGAGTGGAGGGTGATATATTAAACTGTCAATGTCATTTTCTTGCCTAGTAAATATTAGATCTAGCACTGAAAGTACATCAAGTCCTCTTTTTCTAGTGGTTTCCCTCACATGTTGCGTTAAGAAAAACTCTTGTACGAGATCCAGGACCTTTTGGTCCCAACAGCTTTCTTGGCTATTTATATCTAGAGTATTCCAATTTATATTTGTATTGAAGTCCCCAGTTAGTATAATTCTTTCCGATTTCTCTTCCATTTTATGTAGGAAGGATCTTATACTCTGAATTGTACTCTGTGCCAGGTCCTCATATTCGTCTCTTTCCCATGTGTTTGATCTGGGTGGCATGTACAAATTGGCTACAATTACTTTACCTTCAGATGTGTCGATCTCTACTGCAATCAGTTCTACTTGTGATGGTATATCTAGGTTTATTTCCTTGACTTTTAGGTTTTTCTTAGTTAATATTATAATTCCTCCTCCTTTTTTTAAATTTCTGTCTCTTCTCCATATATTGTATTCCTCTAAGTTTAGTATGTCATTGGATATCCTTGGTGTTAATTTTGTTTCAGTTAGGCATATTATTTGTGGTTCATTTTCTCTGACATAATCATTCATCTCTAGTAATTTAGATACCATTCCATCCACATTTGAGTACATCAATTTTATCATCTTGTTTATATACTTGCCATGACATGGTTCTACTACCTTCCTCCTTTTTCTTCCATCCTGTTTGTGTACCACTTTCGTACCTGCAATCCTATTACTTTGTAAAAAAATTTCTTCTTCTCCTCTTTTGATCTTCCCTCATCTTTTGTTTTTGCTTCCTCCCTTTTCTCTTTCAGTAATTTCAGTTCCTCTTGTGTTAGGCATCTTTTTATCCATACATTTTTGAACTCCTCTTTTTCCATAAGATTCTTTGCATTTTTTGGTATCTCTTCCACAGTGTTTACACTCTGGAAAGTCACCTTTAGAGGTCTTGCCTTGCTTTTCTCGTATTTCCCTAACCTTTTGTGTTCCTCTATGTCTTTACTACAGATTTCCTCTGATACTTCTTTCAGTAAGCTCATTACATTTGCCATCTCCTTTTTGTCTCTAGTGATTTTGTTTTTAATTTCTTCCTCTTCTATACCAGTGATTACTATTGATTTATTTATTTCTACTGAATCTCTGACTAACTTTGGATTGTTTTGGATTATTCTTTTCACTTCCTTTTTAATGCTTTTTTCCTCCACCCTTGTTTCTAAGTCTTTCTTTACTTTCACCATTTCAGCATACGTGATTTCTACATCATTTTTGTAGCTTTGCACAGCTTCATTCACCTGTGTTATCTTCTCCTCAGTATCACTGCTCTGGTCCATAAGACTGCTTGCTTGTCTAATTGTCTCTGTGTCATTTTTTAACTCTTCCATAACACTCTCGTGATTGACTACTGTACTTTCCATTTCACTCACTTTCTTCCTAAGCGTAGGGGAGCGCAGTGATAGTTCGGCCAGGAGGATGGTTCGGCCACTGGCCTTCCTGAATAATGTAGGGGACCTAGATCATTGAGATTTCACATGAAGTTGCGTGATCTTGCCGACAAATGGCACATGTGTTTTTGTTTTGGTTGGCCGGGAAACAGCAACATCAGGTTAGATTTTATGATTTTTCATGACCCCTATGTACTTTTTCGGTGATCCAACGTAAGCAGTAGCTCCATTAATACTTCAGGGTTGTTATCCATATATAGTGCAAATATCATTTATTGTCTATAGGTGATGTGAGAGTAGATAACACTCGAACAGCTTATGAACTCTGGGTTCCGGGGCGCCATGTGTACATCTTTATACATGGGGGATGATTCGGCCACTTGAAGTGAGGGATGGTTCGGCAGGGTTGCCAGGTGGCCGAACCATCTCTCATAATTATATAATGATTTATTTTCTTTATTTAACAATTTTTTTCTATCTATCTATCTATCTATATACCTAGGCTGCTTCCCCCAAGGAGAAAATGGGAGAAATGGAGTTCCCCCGAGCTAAGCCCTGTATTGGACTATATAGCCCCGCTAGGGTTACAGGAGCGAGCTACCACTCCCGGCACGGCAGCCCGGGCGAGGCTCGAACTCGCAATCCCCCGATAAGGGAGGTAGCCGAGACAGGACGACACACTCCCCATTTACTCATCCATTCAAACACATTCATTCGCATCTTAGCCCCAAAGGGGAGAATGGACTGATCCTCAGCGCACCACACCGCACAAGGGTCAACTGCGCAATGCAATCAGTGACATCTGCAGCAGGGCCCGACAGCAGAGCTGGTTTACCCCTGCCACATCATAACAGACTCATCCCCTTACCTTTTTTCTATAAAATTACATATTCTCTCTCTCTCTCTCTCTCTCTCTCTCTCTCTCTCTCAGAAATTGATGAGGCTTCTGTTTCAAGAAACGCTATAATTGGAGTATTACCTGAACCAGTTTCACAAAGCATAAAGCGAAGGCAAAGGTATTACAACTTTGGATTTTTGTTTCACTGGATTTAAAATGCATTAAGAGTAAACAGCATGTAAGAGAAGTAGCTTTCATTTGACTCGGATATTTTCTTTCACAAAATTATAGTTTTATTTTATCTGAGATAGGCAAGAGTAGAGTCATTTAATTTCATTATAAGGAGATTGTTTGTTCCTTGTTTCATTAAAAGGAGATTGTTTAGGTAAAAATAAATCCAATAAATCATATCAGCACAGATGAAAATTTGATTCTTAATTTTCCCACTGTATTTAATTCTTTCATTGAGCCCCAGAGGCAAGTGGCCAAATCATCCCACATGGTGGCCGAACCATCCAACGCCAGTGGCCGAATCATCCACACCAAGAGGGATGGTTCGGCCATTTTGGAGACCTTAAGAGTTTGGATTACTGCCAAGAAATGACGTAAGTTTAAGAACTGACAAAAGCACACAAAAGAGCCAAAAGATGTGGCTTCCTCTTGGAATAAGCAGATTTTAAGAATTTCTTAAACTTTATTTATTATGATTTTTTTTCGAAAAAGTGGCCGAATCATCACCGCCCTCCCCTACTCAATTCCACTGTTAGTTCACTGATGGTTGTGTCTTTCTTATTGGCCTCCCTTCCTAGTTTTTCTATTCCTTTTGCAAGTGCATTTGCTTCTTTATTTCATCAATTTCATTTTTGAAAGCCATTTCTAGTTTGTGTACACGTTCAACCAGTCTATTGTGAGTCTCCACTTCAACCAGTTCTTGGTAGAAATCATCATTTTGCTTTTTACTTTTATCCCTTTTCTTTTCCAAATTTGTTTTACTGAAGTATGTATCCATTTTGTAATACTAAATGAGGAGTATGCACTTACACTTTCCGCGTGTTGCCGTAGTATAAACAAACCCAGCTGACTCAACGCATCGTGGTTCTTTGTTGTTTGAACCAGTCTTATTTAAACTTACTATTTCTTTTCCTTTCAATAATGAAAAATCATTTAGTCTAACCTGGTACAGAGCTTGACTCATTCAAAGATACTTATTTAGGTAATGCCTCTGGCCGTGTTGAGCTGGTATGGAGAGCCGGTAAAAGACGTCTTCCTCCGACGATGCCGTGTGTGTGTATGTGTGCTAATCTAACACAGACATCAGTTATGAGATAGCAGTACTAGACCACACCCTGTTGCTGAGTCAAATATACTGCTGTTTGTACTTGCCATTGATCTTCACCAATTTGCATGTTGAGCCAGTCTACCCACCACCTTACTATCATTACAAAAATCTTTATTATTCACTTTACTAATCAACCTTGTTTGGTTTGGAAATAATGGTACTTGTTTGAGTAATGACAGGGGCATGGAAGGTAATTATATACACTACATACTCGTGTAGTTGAGACGGAATTTACATAACGCTCTTGGTGTAGATAGACAAAGAGATAAGTCACACAGGGTCATCACTCTCTCTCTCCCTCTCTCCCTCTCTCTCTCTCTCTCTCTCTCAACAAAACAAAAGAAGTGGTAATTTCTTATCAACATATTATGCTTATGAAGGTTCCTAATATTTCTTGCTTTCTTTCCTTCTACATGTGTATAAGAAACTGCATTTTAACACCTGCGCTGTCCAGGTAGAGAGGAGTATGAACCTGTCTTGCGGATCAACGTGCGATGTCTAGTTTCCAATAATTACTGTGGAGATTTCTGTCCAACTTATTGCTACTCCAACGCTATATAATCCGGGCCTCACTGTGTCTCCGGCCTAAAACATGCCCTTCCAAACTGGTTGAGACACCGGGCAGCCTCCCCCCTGTTCCTCCCCCATCCCCTCACTCCTTAATCTCTCTCCCTCCCATTTCCTGTATATAAAACAAGGGCTATTCCTCTTACCCCACATACACTCCCTTCACGCTCTAACTCACTGCCTTCCTCTCACTCACGCCTCCCTTCTCTCTCTCGTTCCGTGTAGTGTGAAACTAAAAACATTACCAAGTTGCACAAAGACAACCTTGGAAACAGTTTTATGAAAGTGCAACGGATAATTAAAGACAATATCTACAGTATAAGATGAACAGTGAAAAAGTGTGCATAGTGAACAACAAAGCGGTCTTAAGAAAAAGTATCTGTAGAGAAAACGTGAGGAAAATACTGATGGAGAAGTGACGGGCGTAAATTAAGTGTTGTTTTACTTTACGTGTGAAAGCGAGCCAGCGTTCACATTCGTATCAATCAATATACAGCCGCCTGTATCTCGGAGAGTACGTGGCCACAAGCAAATCATTGTCCACGACGCCAGTCCGCCACAAAGCTGCCCTGTCCCAGTCTCTCACTGTCCTTCATGCAGCCTTCACCTCTCCACCCCGTCACTTGATCGTATTCTCATCCTTTCCCTCTGCGATATGGGTTTAGAAAAGAACTAGGTGTAACAACTTTGACGGTTTTTCAGCGACATCTAATATTTACCTAAAATCATCTGGGGGTTAGTTTAAGTGTAAAGTGTGGAGTCGGAGTATAACATAAAATTACAAAGTCTTCTTGAAGATTAAATTAAATTGAGAACCATTATTAAAGGATAGAGACGATGTCTTTACACGACGAACAAACAGATGTCATTGAGGAAGAAAAAATGACTGACAACAACACCCTTCTAACAAGAGCGAACCAAGCTGGGTGTGCGGGTGACCGTGGGACCACTGATAAGGTTGAGATTAAAGATAAGTAGAGGGCCGAAGTTGTGGATGCCTCGGGCAGGCAAGAGATAAAGCAGGAGGAGATCTTGATTATGCGACCAGAAAGTGGCAGAGAGAATTATGTGGAAAGGCTGGGTGATGATAATGATGATGATGATGATGATGAACCCGAGGCTTTGGATGGTGGTTGGGCCTACGTTGTGCTGTTAGGTGCTTTCGTTATATTGGTGAGTATTAGGGAGGTTGTAACTAATCTTCAAAATAGTATTAGGGCCGTATTAACTCACCTGCAGAGAACAAGGGATGTTTGTATTGTCGACTTATTTTGTTTACTAACTGGATGCTCCTAATGGCTAACTTTCAATCATCAGATGTCTATGGGAATCATCAATAACTGCTTCAGCATCCTCTTCCTGGACTTCCTTAACCAGCTACAGACGCCCTCATCAGTAGTGGCAGCCATCTTCAACACTGAGAATTTCTTGTGGTGCGGCTCAAACCTTCTGGGCGGGGCGCTAGCGGAACACTTCGGTTGGAGAGGTGTGGCCTTTGTCGGTGGGCTGCTTATTAGTGCTGGTTTTACTTTCTCCGCCTTCGCCACCAGGGTTCCCTACCTCTTCTCACACTCCCTTCTTCTATGTTAGTCAGAGAGAGAGAAAGAGAGAGAGGGAGAGAGAGAAAGCATCCATTTTTGTTTTTATGCCATTACTGAGGTGGTCACTTTCGCATGATAAGGCGGTAGATGAAGATATTGTTTGTTGAGCCAGGGTATATAAAACAAGGGCTCCTGAGGAAGTGTGGTGATGTGAGGGCAAGCTCTCTCATTCATTTCTTTTGTACCCCAGGGAATATAGACATTGCTCAGTCGTGTTTCATGTTGACCGATGAAAAGCTGGGAGGGAGGGTTTTGGAAGATACTGACTCGACCCAGACTTTTGACTCGTCCCTGACATTGCACGCAAGGGTCATTGTAACGTCACCGTCGTTAAAGGACGAGAGACCACTTCAAGAGAGAGTAAAAACCATCTTGTGGCAAACACACCAAAAGATTTAAGAATCCCTGGCTCGCGAGAGGGTTAAATGTCGTGCATATGTCATAAGAGGGAAAGTACATGAATGCAATGATAGGTCAACAATGTATTACACTGAAGGGGAAGAACAGATGGCTGAAGCGGCCTTTGAAATTGAGTGAAGAATGGGACAGTAGAATTATTTTCTCATTGCACCTTATTATTTCGCAATAAGATACTGAGGTACTAGTACTACCCCTTATGACACTGCATGCCTATACAAGAGAATTGATAAGCATGTGATTGAATTATCGGAAAGGTGTCCTAAATATTAAATAAGAGCCTGAATGTAAGCTATCTTTTCTCATTCACCCAACGTTTAATCTATGTTTTGTTTGTCTATGGGTGGGGTTTGGTCTTTGATGTCTGGTGGCCTACTGCATCATTCCCTTTTACTTCAAGAGACTGCAAGGTCGGGCCACTAGAATCATGTCAGCGGCGATCCGTGTAGGTGGGATTCTGGGGCCTCCCGCCATCACCTACCTGCAGCAGGAGTACGCCTTCAGGGGAGCCACCCTCATCATCGCTGCCTTCATGCTTAATAACTGTGCCGCTGCTGCAGTTTTCCATCCTGTTGCGTGGCACAAACGGAAAAAGGTTGAGAAAACAGTAACCCCAAAAGAAGTATCTGGCAATAAATATCTCAAAATAGATGTTGACAGTGAACTTCACGATATCTCCAGCACTTATAAGCCAGGAAATGATGAAACAGATGATAGCACAACGGAGAATCGGGGACTGGTTGAAACAAGTGAACTGATACCCTCCAAAACGTGGATCGAAAACAGTGGGAAAAGTACTGGTGACCTTAGTCTTACTGTGAACAAAGAAACAACCAGAACTAAGAGTCACATACCACTCAGTGCATCTAAAAACAAACCTGACTTAAAAATCACTTTGGTAGCTCTATTCAGAACTTTACTCAGAAACAATGGAATTCTGTGGTATGCGTCAGCTGTCATCATTTCCGTGGGAGGATGTTTTTTGTTTGGTGTCTATCTGAACTTCATGATGATGGTGCCATTTGCCATGAAGTCTGAGGGATATACACAGGAACAGGCGTCATGGGGGGTGTCACTATGCAGCATCTTTAACCTTCTTTCTAAGTTTGTGGTGACCCCCCTGACTGACCTACCATTTTTCAATACCCGTGTCCTCTTCATTATCAGCACCGCAGGACTCATGGTTATGATTATTAGTAAGTAGTAACTGATTAGATTAGATATAAATCAATACGTGACAGTACTGAAACTTCTCATGTGAGATATTTTGATGAGAATGATTATTTGAATACGTATGACTATAGGGATGAGTCGATTCGCCTTCGCTGTTGTCATCCGTGCCTATCCTTCACAGTGTTCTGCTTCGTGGAGGGGATAGTGTGGATAAACGTGTCGCTTGGGATGTTTGGGTTCATGGCAGTGTCTAGTTTGAGCCTCTATACACTGCTGATGGTTGAGAGTATGGGAGTCTACAAGTACATGGCCATAATGGGCGTCGGAGGGGTAATTAATGGCATATGGCTCTTCGCTTCAGGCCCCCTTTTTGGTAATTCTAGGGGAATAGTAAAGGTGTGGGAGACAGGAGAGTGAACCACCTTGTAGTCGTGAATTAGGAGAGTGAGCCACCTTGTAGTCATGGATTAGGAGAGTGAGCCACCTTGTAGTAGTCATGGATTAGGAGATTGGGCCACCTTGTAGTAGTCATGGATTAGGAGAGTGAGCCACCTTGTTGTCATGGATTAGGAGAGGGAGCCACCTTGTAGTAGTCATGGATTAGGAGATTGAGCCACCTTGTAGTAGTCATGGATTAAGAGAGTGAGCCACCTTGTAGTTATGGATTAGGAGAGTGAGCCACCTTGTAGTCATGGATTAGGAGAGTGAGCCACCTTGTAGTAGTGATGGATTAGGAGAGTGAGCCACTTTGTAGTAGTGATGTATTAGGAGAGTGAGCCACCTTGTATTAGTCATGGATTAGGAGAGTGAGCCACCTTGTATTAGTCATGGATTAGGAGAGTGAGCCACCTTGTAGTCATGGATTAGGAGAGTGAGCCACCTTGTAGTCATGATGTTTAGCGTATAGATTCAGGTTTATATAAATTAAAAGTGTTTGGCTTTTGGATCTTGTTTTCAACTCTCGAAGCGCTACCGAAGCAGCGCCGAGAGAGAAATGGTCCAGTGTAGAATACGTGGCGAGAACAATGTCCCATGCTGCTGTAGGGTCCTGGGGCTGAGTTGGCTTAGAACATACTGGATAGTTAACTGAAATGTCAAATAAAACTTATTTTCAGACCATTCACTGTTATGTTCATGAAGTAAACAGATATATGGTACAGGAAAGTCTTTGAGAGGACGACCATTGATGTCCACTCAGTACAGAACGAACTTTTTTTTTTTTTTTTTGGTTTTATGCCAGGTATCCCCGATGGGCTAAGGCGTTGCCTCTGGGTAGAGGACTTTGGATTGGAGCGTGTAGCATTTTATGACCGGATGCCCTTCCTGATGTCTACCATTGACCCTTGGGTGGATTCGATCCTCCGACCCTTCGGTCAATGCGGAGCGCTGTAACCCACTGAGCCACGGCTGCTACAGAACGAACAACCATTATAATTTCACCTCCCATACATCACTGCTTTTTGATTCTGTAAAGTGATGAAATCCAGAGGTAGTAATGCACTGGTTAAGGAAAATTACTTGTTTCTGCACTCCTGATTTGTGGGAAGAATTGCTCAATGGAATTGTAAGTAGGGGTTATCTAAGTGAAGTCCTCTGAAGTCCATCTCAGAGTTCATCGATGACCACTATAGTAATTAGCTTTCGTCGCATGTATTGGCCTTCTAAGACATCCCATAATCATTATAAATGTTCGTGTACTGTTAATGCATTCTTTTCCCTAGTGCACTCACAGAGATTTTCACAGTAAGTATGATAATGATGAGAAATTTATTTGCCTATCTACAATCATTATTAACGAAGCACTGCACTGTAATTAACTAAACGAGTACCTGTTGCTAATTAAGTGTTCCGCCGCAGGTGTGATCCGGGACGTGAGTGGCAGCTACACCATCACCATGTGTGCTCTCGCCTCCACCGCCCTCATCACCATCATCCTCTACCTGTTCCTCCCAGCAGCACTTGCCTACGATAAACGGAAAGAGAAGGAGCAGGATAGGGGAAAATTCTGGGGCAAAGGGGAAGAAAAGAGCAAGGATAAAGAAAGCAGAAAGGAAGATATGAAAGTGTAAGTGGAGGCAACAAGAGGATAAAATATGAACGTAAAAAGGTCAAGTAAGGTACAGCATGTGATGTGGCTTATTGAGTGTTAAAAATTACAATTTAAGGAACTAAAGAAGAGGAAGTTGAGACATGTAAGACAGACAGACTGGGAGACTGCAAAAGAAGAGACGACTTGTGATATTATGTGCAGTGAAGCCAGGTCTCCACGAATGAAGGAGGTGGGAGGGAAGGTGTGGTGGGGTGAAGCCTCAGGCTGTTGTATCAGTAAGGAATTGTGTTAACATTGTTTCAGATCAGTTTCACAGCTGTGCCAACAATTTCTCTCAAAACAACTCTACAGGTGTGCTAATAAACTGACTAATACGGTGAGAAGTCAAGCTGTTTTTTTTTTTTTTTTTTTTTTGTTATATCAGATTTTTAGATGATCCATTGACACAAGTGGAAGTGTTGGTGAGAGAGAGAGAGAGAGAGAGAGAGAGAGAGAGAGAGAGAGAGGTTAAAACTTGAATTGTTTTCCTCTTTTCGGAGAAATAAAGAATTCAGGAACAAACCTTTGTCTCCCTCTCCCATCCAACAAAAACTCAAGCAGTTAAATATGACCCAACGAGGAGAGAATGAAGTGAAGATGAATGGGGGTAATTGATGCTCATTTGGCTATCTAATCCAAAGAGTAATTACCTATGTTTTCCAAGTGATGTAAGCCTTCTTGTAATGAGGAAAAAATAATAAAATCTTGTAAATACAGTATCTTCAGATGCTTCTAATCGTCAGCCTACAACTTAACCTTTTTCTTTACGTGTCCTGCATTAGTTCTAGTTCTTTTTCCTCAGAGGCTTCGCGTTTCGGGTGAGCCTAATGCCACGACAAGAATATTGATAAAAACAACAAAATCTTTATGGCTTGAGGGCACATGGAGGTGTGTGTGTGTGTGTGTGTGTGTGTGTGTGTGTGTGTGTGTGTGTGTGTGTGTGTGTGTGTGTGTGTGTGTGTGTGTGTGTGTGTGTGTGTGTGTGTGTGTGTGTGTGTGTGTGTGTGTGTGTGTGTATGTGTGCTAATCTAACACAGACATCAGTGATGAGATAGCAGTACTAGACCACACCCTGTTGCTGAGTCAAATATACTGCTGTTTGTACTTGCCATGTATCGTCACCAATTTGCATGTTGAGCCAGTCTACCCACACCTTACTATCATTACAAAAATCTTTACTGTTCACTTTACTAATCAATCTTGTTTGGTTTGGAAATAATGGTACTTGTATGAGTAATGACAGGGGCATGGAAGGTAATTATAAACACTATATACTCGTGTAGTTGAGACGGGATTTACATAACGCTCTTGGTGTAGATAGACAAAGAGATAAGTCAGCGAAGGTCATGTCTCTCTCTCTCTCTCTCTCTCTCTCTCTCTCTCTCTCTCTCTCTCTCTCTCTCTCTCTCAACAAAACAAAAGAAGTGGTAATTTCTGATCAACATATTATGCTTATGAAGGTTCCTAATATTTCTTGCTTTCTTTCCTTCTATATGTGTATAGGAAACTGCATTTTAACACCTGCGCTGTCCAGGTAGAGAGGAGTATGAACCTCTTTTGCGGATCAATGTGCACTGTTTAGTTTCTAATAATTATATGGAGATTTCTGTCTAACTCATTGCTACTGCAGTCCTCTATAATCTAGGCCTCATTGTGTGCCCAGCCTAAAACATCCCCTTCAAATCTGGTCTAGATACCGAGCAGCCTCTCGCCCTGTTTCTCCCCCATCCCCTCACTCCTTGTTAATCTCCCTCCCTCCCTCTTTATCCCTCTACCTCCCTCCCACCCTCTCTCCCTCCAAGGATTGCTCACGTCGACTCAACACTCAAGTCCCAATCCCTTAGTTGTTGCCTATTGCTCTTACCCCACATACATTCCCTTTACGCTCACACTCACCGCTTTCCTCTCACTCACTGCTCCCTTCTCTCTGTCGTTCCGTGTAGTGTGATACTAAAAACATTACAAAGTTTCACTAAAACAACCTTGGAAACGGCAGTACGAAAGTGCAAGGGATATGTAGAGAGAATATCTACAGTATAAGATAAACAGTGACGAAGTGTGCATAGTGAACAACGAAGCGGTCTTGAGAAAACGTAACTGGAGAAAACGTGAGGAAAATGCTGATGGAAAAGTGATGGGCGTCAATTAAGTGTTGTTTTACTTTACGTGTGAAAGCGAGCCTGCGTTCACATTCGTATCAATCAATATCCAGCTGCCTGAATCTCGGAGAGTACGTGGCCACAAGCAAATCATTCTCCACGACGCCAGTCCGCCACAAAGCTGCCCTGTCCCAGTCTCTCAGTGTCCTTCATGCAACCTTCACCTCTCCACCCCGTCACTTGATCGTATTCTCGTCCTTTCCCTCTGCGATATGGGTTTAAAAAAGAACTATGTGTCACAATAATGTCGGCTTTTCATCGAGAACTAATTCTTACCTAAAATCATTTGGGGGTTAGTTGAAGTGAAAATTGTGGAGTCGAAGTATGACATAAAATTACAAAGTCTTCTTGAAGATTAAATTAAATTTTGAACCATTATTAAAGGATAGAGTAGATGACTACGCGACGAACAAACAGACGTCATTGAGGACGAAAAAATGACTGACAACAACACCCCGATATCAAGAGCGAACTAGGCTGGGTGTGCGGGTGACCATGGGACCACTGTTAAGGCTGAGATTAAGACAGTAGTTGTGGATGCCTCGGGCGGGCAAGAGCTAAGGCAGGAGGAGGAGAAATTGATTATGCGACAAGAAAGTGGCAGAGAGAAGGATGTGGAAAGGCTGGGTGATGATGATAATGATAATAATGATGATGATGAACCCGAGGCTTTGGATGGTGGTTGGGCGTACGTTGTCCTATTAGGTACTTTTGTCCTAATGGTGAGTATAATGATGATAATGGTGAGTATTTGGGAGGTTGTAACTAATCGTAGCAAGAATATTAGAGCAGTACTAACTCATCTTTGAAAGTATCTTACCTCTAAAAGCACTGCCATTTTAGACTACAGCAGCCACCAATACAAGCTGATAGAATGTGACTGTAAAATATAGAATGGATATTAGATTCCACAGAATACATCGTCATTTCAGTCCTCACGTAAGACTGATAATGTTTATATTTATTTGCAAGCACTAAGAATAATGCCATTTATGTGTCAGTACTAAATACAGAAGAGAGTACAAACGATAATGAAGCCCTGCAGTGCAGGTACATACATCTTTATCCTTAATCAGGTCACTCACATCATCACTCCACTCACTACCCTTCCTCCTCTTCCCCTAACCCATTCCTCTCATGCCATACAAATATCTCCGCGTACTCGTGAGGAAGTAAACAGTCACAGGATAAGAACTACATTATTTCATGGTGTATTGCAAGATGAAATTAATATTTTATGCTACATCATCAGAAAGTCCATATCAAACAAGATACTTTGATGTCTAAGCTTTGGAACACTGCCGAGGAATTTTAGATCATCATCCTTTTAGACTGGTTTCCATCAATCGTAGATTCTCTATACACGGGCGTAAAGTTTCTCAATACACGGGCGTAAAGTTTCGCAATACACGGGCGTAAAGTTTTGCAATACGCGAGCGTAAAGTTTTGCAATACAAGAGCGTCTCTGTTCCAAACGCCAGCAAAAAACAAGGGATGACTGTATCGTCGACTTATTTTATTTACTGACGGACGGGATGCGTCTAATGGCTAACTTTCAATCACCAGATCTCTGTAGGAAACATCAGTAACTGCTTCAGCATCCTCTTCCTGGACTCCTTAACCAGCTACAGAGGCCCTCAGCAGTAGTGGCAGCCATCTTCAATGCTGAGAGTTTCTTGTGAAACGGCTCAAACCTTCTGGGCGGGGCACTAGCGGAACACTTTGGCTGGAGAGGTGTGGCCTTTGTCGGTGGGCTGCTTATTAGTGCTGGTTTTACTTTCTCCGCCTTCGCCACCAGTGCTCCCTACCTCTTCTTCTCACACTCCCTTCTCGTAGGTTAGTCAGAGAGAGAGAGAGAGAGAGAGAGAGCGCATCCAATATTTTTGTGCCATTACTGAGGTGGTCGCTGTCATATGATAAGGCGGGCGATTAAGATATTGTTTGTCTTGCCAGGGTAGACACAATAAGGGCTCCTGAGGATGTGTGGTGATGCGAGGGCAAGCTCTCTCATTCATTTCTTTTGTACCCCAGGTAATATTGACATTGCTCAGTCGTGTTGCATGCTGACCGATGAAAAGCTGGGAGGGACGGTTTTGGCAGATACTGACTCGACCCAGACTTTTGACTCTTCCCTGATATTGCACGCAAGGGTGATTTTAAAGTCACCGTTGTTAAAGGACGAGAGACCACTTCAAGAGAGAGTAAATACCATCTTGTGGCGAACACACCAAAAGATTTAAGAATCCTTTGCTCTCGATAGGGTTAAATGTAGTGCATATGTCATAACAGGAGGAAAGTACATGAATGCAGTGATAGCTCAACAATGTATTACACTGAAGGGGAAGAACAGATGGCTGGCGGCCTGTGAAATTGAGTGAAGAATGGGACACTATAATTATTTCCTCCATGCATGTTTTTATTTTGTCGTAAGATACTGAGATACGAGTATTCACCCTCATGACACTGCATCCCTATACGAGAAAATGGATAAGCATGTGATTGAATTATCGGAACTGTGTCCTAAATATTAAATAAGAGCCTGGATGTAAGCTATCTTTTCTCATTCACCCAACTTTTAATCTATGTTTTTTTTGTCTAGGTCTGGGGTCTGGTCTGTGCTGCCTGGTGGCCTACTGCATCATTCCCTTTTACTTCAAGAGACTGCGAGGTCGGGCCACTGGAATCATGTCAGCGGGGATCTGAATAGGTGGGATACTTGGGCCTCCCGCCATCACCTACCTGCAGCAGGAGTACGCCTTCAGGGGAGCCACCCTCATCGTCGCTGCCTTCATGCTCAATAACTGTGCTGCTGCTGCAGTCTTACACCCCGTTGCCTGGCACAACCGGAAAAAGCATGAGAAAACAGTAACCCCAAAAGAAGTATCTGGCGATAAACATCTCAAAATAGATGTTGACAGTGAACTTCATGATATCTCCAGCACTTATAAGCCAGGAAATGAAACAGATGATGGCACAACAGAGGTTCTGGGACTGGTTGAAACAAGTGAACTGATATCTTCCAAAACATGGATCGAAAACAGTGAGAAAAGTACTGGTGACCTTAGTCTTACTGTGAACAAAGAAACAACCAGAACTAAGAGTCACGTACCACCCAGTGCATCTAAAAACAAACCTGACTTGAAAACCACTTTGGTAGCACTGTTCAGAACTTTACTCAGAAACATTGGAATTCTGCGGTATGCGTCAGCTCTCATCATTTCAGTGGGAGGAAGTTTTGTGATTGGTGTCTGTCTGAACATCATGATGATGGTGCCATTTGCCATGAAGTCTGAGGGATATACACAGGAACAGGCATCATGGGGGGTGTCACTGTGCAGCATCTTTAACCTTCTCTCTAGGTTTATGGTGACCCCCCTGACTGACCTACCATTTTTCAATACGCGTGTCCTCATCATTATCAGCACCTCAGGACTTATGGTTATGATTGTTAGTAAGTAGTAACTGATAAAATTAGATATAAATTAATACGTGACAGTACTGAAACTTTGCATCTAAGATATTTTGATGAAAATGATTATTTGAATACGTATAACTATAGGGATAATTCGATTCACCTTCGCTGTTGTCATCCGTTCCTACCCTTCACAGTGTTCTGCTTCGTGGAGGGGATAGTGTGGATAAACGTGTCGCTGGGGATGTTTGGGTTCCTGGTAGGGTCTTGCATGAGCCTCGATGCGCTGCTGATGGTTGAGAGTATGGGAGTGTACAAGTACATGGCCATAATGGGTGTGTCAGGGGTAATTAATGGCATTTGGCTCGTCGCTTCAGGCCCCCTTTTTGGTAAGTCTAGGGGAATAAGTAAAGGTGTGGGAGATAGGGGAGTGAGCCACCTTGTAGTCATGGATTAGGGGAGTGACCCACCTTGTAGTAGTCATGGATTAGGAGAGTGAGCCACCTTGTAGTCATGGATTAGGAGAGTGAGCCACTTTGTAGTTGTGATGGATTAGGAGAGTGAGCCACCTTGTAGTCATGGATTAGGAGAGTGAGCCACCTTGTACTAGTCATGGATTAGGAGAGTGAGCCACCTTGTAGTCATGGATTAGGAGAGTGAGCCACCTTGTAGTAGTCATGGATTAAGGGAGAGAGCCACCTTGTAGTCATGGATTAGGTGAGTTAGCCACCTTGTAGTAGTCATGGATTAAGGGAGTGAGCCACCTTGTAGTCATAGATTAGGAGAGTAAGCCAGCTTGTAGTCATGATGTTTATCGTATAGATTCAGGTTTATATAAATTAAAAGTGTTTGGTTTTCGGATCTTGTTTTCAACTCTTCAAGCGCTACCGAAGCAGCGCCAAGAGAGAAATGGTCCAGTGTAGAATACGTGGCGAGAACAATGTCCCATGTTGCTGTAGGGTCCTGGGGCTGAGTTGGCTTAGAACATACTGGATAGTTAACTGAAATGTTAAATAAAACTTATTTCCAGACCATTCACTCTTATGTTCATGAAGTAAACAGACATAGGGTACAGGAAAGTCTTTGAGAGGACGACCATTGATGTCCACTCAGTACAGAACGAACTTTTTTTTTTTTTTTTTTTTTTTTTTTATGTCAGGTATCCCAGAAGGGCTAAGGTATTGCCCCTGGGTAGGGGACTTTGGATTGGAACGTGTACCATTTTATGACCCGATGCCCTTCCTGATGTCTACCAATGACCTTTTGGTAGACTCGATCCTCCAACCATTCGGTCAGCGCGGGGCGCTCTAACCCGCTGAGCCACGGCTGCTACAGAAGGAACAACCATTATAATTTCACCTTACATACATGACTGCTTTTTGATTCTGTAAAGTGATGAAATCCAGAGGTAGTAATGCACTAGTAAAGTAAAATTACTCGTTTCTGCATTTCTGATTTGTGGGAAGAATTCCTCTATGGTATTGTAAGTAGGGGGTATCTAAGTGAAGCCCTCCCAAGTCCATCTCAAAGTTCATCGATGACCACTTCAGTAATTAGCTTTCGTCGCATGTATTGGCCTACTAGGACATCCCGTAATCCTTATAAATGTTCGTATACTGTTAATGCATTGTTTTCCCTATTGCAGTCACAGAGATTTTCACAGTAAGTATGATAATGATGAGAAATTTGTTTGCCTATCTACAATCATTATTAACGAAGCACTGCACTGTAATTAACTAAACGAGTACCTGTTGCTAATTAAGTGTTCCGCCGCAGGTGTGATCCGGGACGTGAGTGGCAGCTACACCATCACTATGTGTGCTCTCGCCTCCACCGCCCTCATCACCATCATCCTCTACCTGTTCCTCCTAGCAGCACTTGCCTACGATAAACGGAAAGAGAAGGAGGAGGGCAGGGGAAAAAGCTGGGGCAAAGTTGAAGAAAAGAGCAAGGATAAAGAAAGCAGAAAGGAAGATATGAAAGTGTAAGTGGAGGCAACAAGAGGATAAAATATGAATGTAAAAAGGTCAAGTAAGGTACAGCATGTGATGTGGCTTATTGAGTGTTAAAAATTACAATTTAAGGAACTAAAGAAGAGGAAGTTGAGACATGGAAGACAGACAGACTGAGAGACTGCAAAAGAAGAGACGACTTGTGAAATTACGTGCAGTGAAGCCAGGTCTCCACAAATGAAGGCGGTGGGAGGGAAGGTGTGGTTGGGTGAAGCTTCAGGCTTTTGTTTCAGTAAGGAAATATGATAACATTGTTTCAGATCAGTTTCACAGCTGTGCCAACAACTCCTCTCAAATCAACTCTACAGGTGTGCTAAAGGTGCTACATGCTAATAAACTGACTAATACGGTGAGAAGTCAAGCTATATTTTTTTGTTATATCAGAATTTTAGATGATCCATTGAGACAAGTAGAAGTGTTGGTGAGAGAGAGAGAGAGAGAGAGAGAGAGAGAGAGAGAGAGAGAGAGAGAGAGAGAGAGGTTAAAACTTGAATTGTTTTCCTATTTTCGGAGAAATAAAAAATTCAGGAACAAACCTTTGTCTCCTTGTCCCATCCAACAAAAATTCAAGCAGTTAAATATGACCCAACGCGGAGAGAATGATGTGAAGATGAATGGTGGTAATTGATGCTCATTTGGCTATCTAATCTAAAGAGTAATTACCTATGTTTTCCTAGTGATGTAAGCCTTCTTGTAATGAGGAAAAAATAATAAAATTTTGTAAATACAGTATCTTCAAAAGCCTCTAATCGTCAGCCTACAACTTAACCTTTTTCTTTACGTGTCCTGCATTAGTTGGAGTTCTCTTTCCTCACAGACTTTGCGTTTCGGGTGAGCCTAATGCCACGACAAGAATACTGATAAAGACAACAAAATCTTTATGGCGTGAGGGCACATAAAGGTGTGTGTGTGTGTGTGTGTGTGTGTGTGTGTGTGTGTGTGTGTGTGTGTGTGTGTGTGTGTGTGTGTGTGTGTGTGTGTGCGTGTGCGTGTGTGTGTATGTGTGCTAATCTAACACAGACGTCAGTGATGAGATAGCAGTACTAGACCACACCCTGTTGCTGAGTCAAATATACTGCTGTTTGTAACTGCCATTGATCTTCACCAATTTGCATGTTGAGCCAGTCTACCCACCACCTTACTATCATTACAGAAATCTTTACTATTCACTTTACTAATCAATCTTGTTTGGTTTGGAAATAATGGTACTTGTATGAGTAATGACAGAGGCATGGAAGGTAATTATATACACTACATACTCGTGTAGTTGAGACGGGATTTACATAACGCTCTTGGTGTAGATAGACAAAGAGATAAGTCAGCCAGGGTCATTTCTCTCTCTCTCTCTCTCTCTCTCTCTCTCTCTCTCTCTCTCTCTCTCTGAAGAAAACAAAAGAAGTGGTAATTTCTTATCAACATCTTATGCTTATGAAGGTTCCTAATATTTCTTGCTTTCTTTCCTTCTACATGTGTATAGGAAACTGCATTTTAACACCTGCGCTGTCCAGGTAGAGAGGAATATGAACCTGTCTTCCGGATCAACGTGCGCTGTCTAGTTTCCAATAATTACTGTGGAGATTTCTGTCCAACTTATTGCTACTCCAACGCTATATAATCCGGGCCTCACTGTGTCTCCGGCCTAAAACATGCCCTTCCAAACTGGTTGAGACACCGGGCAGCCTCCCCCCTGTTCCTCCCCCATCCCCTCACTCCTTAATCTCTCTCCCTCCCATTTTTTCCCTCTCCCTCCCTCCCTCCCTCTCACTGGGTGCTCAAGTCGACCCTCAAGCATTCAAGCCCCACTCCCTTAGTTGTTGGCTATTGCTCTTACCCCACATACACTCCCTTCACGCTCTAACTCACTGCCTTCCTCTCACTCACGCCTCCCTTCTCTCTCTCGTTCCATGTAGTGTGAAACTAAAAACATTACCAAGTTGCACAAAGACAACCTTGGAAACAGTTTTATGAAAGCGCAAGGGATATTTAAAGACAATATCTACAGTATAAGATGAACAGTGAAAAACTGTGCATAGTGAACAACAAAGCGGTCTTCAGAAAAAGTAACTGTAGAGAAAACGTGAGGAAAATACTGATAGAGAAGTGACAGGCGTAAATTAAGTGTTGTTTTACTTTACGTGTGAAAGCGAGCCTGCGTTCACATTCGTACCAATCAATATCCAGCTGCTTGAATCCCGGAGGGTACGTGGCCACAGGCAAATCACTGTCCACGACGCCAGTCCGCCACAAAGCTGCCCTGTCCCAGTCTCTCAGTGTCCTTCATGCAGCCTTCACCTCTCCACCCCGTCACTTAATCGTATTCGCGTCCTTTCCCTCTGCGATATGGGTTTAGAAAAGAACTATGTGTAATAACATTGACGGTTTTTCAGCGACATCTAATTCTTACCTAAAATCATCTGGGGGTTAGTTTAAGTGTAAAGTGTGGAATCGGAGTATAACATAAAATTACAAAGTCGTCTTGAAGATTAAATTAACTTGAGAACCATTATTAAAGGATAGAGACGATGACTCTACACGACGAACAAACCGATGTCATTGAGGAAGAAAAAATGACTGACAACAACACCCTTCTAACAAGAGCGAACCAAGCCGGGTGTACGGGTGACCCTGGGACCACTGATAAGGTTGAGATTAAAGATAAGGAGAGGGCACAAGTTGTGGATGCCTCGGGCGGGCAAGAGATAAAGCAGGAGGAGGAGATCTTGATTATGCGACCAGAAAGTGGCAGAGAGATGGATGTGGAAAGGCTGGGTGATGATAATGATGATGATGATGATGAACCCGAGGCTTTGGATGGTGGTTGGGCCTACGTTGTCCTGTTAGGTGCTTTTGTTATATTGGTGAGTATTAGGGAGGTTGTAACTAATCTTCAAAATAGTATTAGGGCCGTATTAACTCACCTGCAGAGAACAAGGGATGTTTGTATTGTCGACTTATTTTGTTTACTAACTGGATGCTCCTAATGGCTAACTTTCAATCATCAGATGTCTATGGGAATCATCGCTAACTGCTTCAGCATCCTCTTCCTGGACTTGCTTAACCAGCTACAGACGCCCTCATCAGTAGTGGCAGCCATCTTCAACACTGAGAATTTCTTGTGGTGCGGCTCAAACCTTCTGGGCGGGGCACTAGTGGAACACTTCAGCTGGAGAGGTGTGGCTTTTGTCGGTGGGCTGCTTATTAGTGCTGGTTTTACTTTCTCCGCCTTCGCCACCAGCGCTCCCTACCTCTTCTTCTCACACTCCCTTCTCCTAGGTTAGTTAGAGAGAGAGAGAGAGAGAGAGAGAGAGAGAGAGAGGGAGAGAGAAAGCATCCATTTTTGTTTTTTTGCCATTACTGAGGTGGTCACTTTCGTATGACAAGGCGGTAGATGAAGATATTGTTTGTCGAGCCAGGGTAGACAAAATAAGGGCTCCTGAGGAAGTGTGGTGATATGAGGGCAAGCTCTATCATTCATTTCTTTTGTACCCCAGGGAATATAGACACTGCTCAGTCGTGTTGCATGTTGACCGATGAAAAGCTGGGAGGGAGGGTTTTGGAAGATACTGACTCGACCCAGACTTTTGACTCGTCCGTGATATTGCACGCAAGGGTCATTGTAACGTCACCGTCGTTAAAGGACGAGAGACCACTTCAAGAGAGAGTAAAAACCATCTTGTGACAAACACACCAAAAGATTTAAGAATCCCTGGCTCTCGAGAGGGTTAAATGTCGTGCCTATGTCATAAGAGGGAAAGTACATGAATGCAGTGATAGGTCAACAATGTATTACACTGAAGGGGAAGAACAGATGGCTGAAGCGGCCTTTGAAATTGAGTGAAGAATGGGACAGTAGAATTATTTTCTCATTGCACATTATTTTGCAATAAGATACTGAGGTACTAGTACTACTCCTTATGACACTGCATTCCTATACAAGAGAATTGATAAGCATGTGATTGAATTATCGGAAAGGTGTCCTAAATATTAAATAAGAGCCTGAATGTAAGCTATCTTTTCTCATTCACCCAACGTTTAATCTATGTTTTGTTTGTCTAGGTGTGTGGTTTGGTCTTTGCTGCCTGGTGGCATACTGCATCATTCCCTTTTACTTCAAGAGACTGCGAGGTCGGGCCACTGGAATCATGTCAGCGGGGATCCCTGTAGGTGGGATTCTGGGGCCTCCCGCCATCACCTACCTGCAGCAGGAGTACGCCTTCAGGGGAGCCACCCTCATCATCGCTGCCTTCATGCTTAATAACTGTGCCGCTGCTGCAGTTTTCCATCCCGTTGCGTGGCACAAACGGAAAAAGGTTGAGAAAACAGTAACCCTAAAAGAAGTATCTGGCAATAAATATCTCAAAATAGGTGTTGACAGTGAACTTCACGATATCTCCAGCACTTATAAGCCAAGAAATGATGAAACAGATGATAGCATAACGGAGAATCGGGGACTGGTTGAAACAAGTGAACTGATACCCTCCAAAACGTGGATCGAGAACAGTGGGAAAAGTACTGGTGACCTTAAACTTACTGTGGACAAAGAAACAACCAGAACTAAGAGTCACATACCACTCAGTGCATCTAAAAACAAATCTGACTTGAAAATCACTTTGGTAGCTCTATTCAGAACTTTACTCAGAAACATTGGAATTCTGCGGTATGCGTCAGCTGTCATCATTTCCGTGGAAGGATGCATTTTGTTTGGTGTCTATCTGAACTTCATGATGATGGTGCCATTTGCCATGAAGTCTGAGGGGTATACACAGGAACAGGGGTCATGGGGGGTGTCGCTATGCAGCATCTTTAACCTTCTTTCTAAGTTTGTGGTGACCCCCCTGACTGACCTACCATTTTTCAATACCCGTGTCCTCTTCATTATCAGCACCGCAGGACTCATGGTTATGATTATTAGTAAGTAGTAACTGATAAGATTAGATATAAATCAATACGTGACAGAACTGAAACTTTGCATATAAGATATTTTGATGAGAATGATTATTTGAATACGTATGATTATAGGGATGAGTCGATTCGCCTTCGCTGTTGTCATCCGTGCCTATCCTTCACAGTGTTCTGCTTCGAGGAGGGGATAGTGTGGATAAACGTGTCGCTTGGGATGTTTGGGTTCCTGGCAGGGTCTAGTTTGAGCCTCTATACACTGCTGATGGTTGAGAGTATGGGAGTCTACAAGTACATGGCCGTAATGGGTGTCGGAGGGGTAATTAATGGCATATGGCACTTCGCTTCAGGCCCCCTTTTTGGTAAGTCTAGGGGAATAGTAAAGGTGTGGGATATAGGAGAGTGAGCCACCTTGTAGTCATGGATTAGGAGAGTGAGCCACCTTGTAGTCATGGATTAGGAGAGTGAGCCACCTTGTAGTAGTCATGGATTAGGAGAGTGAGCCACCTTGTAGTAGTCATGGATTAAGGGAGTGAGCCACCGTGTAGTCATGGATTAGGAGAGTGAGCCACCTTGTAGTCATGGATTATGAGAGTGAGCCACCTTGTAGTCATGGATTAGGAGAGTGAGCCACCTTGTAGTAGTCATGGATTAGGAGAGTGAGCCACCTTGTAGTAGTCATGTATTAGGAGAGTAAGCCACCTTGTAGTAGTCATGGATTAGGAGAGTGAGCCACCTTGTAGTCATGGATTACGAGAGTGAGCCACCTTGTAGTCATGGATTAGGAGAGTGAGTCACCTTGTAGTCATGATGTTTAGCTTATAGATTCAGGTTTATATAAATTAAAAGTGTTTGGGTTTTGGATCTTGTTTTCAATTCTCAAAGCGCTACCGAAGCAGCGCCAAGAGAGAAATGGTCCAGTGTAGAATACGTGGCGAGAACAATGTCCCATGTTGCTGTAGGGTCCTGGGGCTGAGTTGGCTTAGAACATACTGGATAGTTAACTGAACTGTCAAATAAAACTTATTTTCAGACCATTCACTGTTATGTTCATTTAGTAAACAGATATATGGTACAGGAAAGTCTTTAAGAGGACGACCATTGATGT
>NC_137001.1:5209203-5219203 GCF_032717465.1 Coenobita brevimanus
CAGAGAGAGAGAGGGAGAGAGAGAAAGCATCCATTTTTGTTTTTGTGTCATTACTGAGGTGGTCACTTTCGTATGATAAGGCGGTAGATGAAGATATTGTTTGTCGAGCCAGAGGAGACAAAATAAGTGCTCCTGAGGAAGTGTGGTGATGTGAGGGCAAGCTCTCTGTCCGTCTCAAAATCTTTTGTGCCCCAGGATATATAGACATTGCTCAGTCGTCTTTCATGTTGACCTGTGAAAAGCTGGGAGGGAGGGTTTTGGAAGATACTGACTCGACCCAGACTTTTGACTCGTCCCTGATATTGCAGGCAATGGTGATTGTAACGTCACCGTCGTTAAAGGACGAGAGACCACTTCAAGAAAGAGTAAAAACCATCTTGTGGCAAACACACCAAAAGATTTAAGAATCCCTAGCTCTCAAAAGAGTTAAATGTAGTGCACATGTCATAACAGGAGGAAAGTATATGAATGCAGCGATGGCTCAACAATGTATTTCACTGAAGAGGAAGAACAGATGGCTGAGGCTGCCTTTGAAATTGAGTGAAGAATGGGACAGTATAATTATTTCCTCCATACATATTTTTATTTTGTCATAAGATACTGAGATACTAGTACTCCCCCTCATGACACTGCATCCCTATACAAGAGAATGGATAAGCATGTGATTGAATTATCGGAAAGGTGTCCTAAATATTAAATAAGAGCCTGGATGAAAGCTATCTTTTCTCATTCACCCAACGTTTAATCTATGTTTTGTTTGTCTAGGTGTGGGGTCTGGTCTTTGCTGCCTGGTGGCCTACTGCATCATTCCCTTTTACTTCAAGGGACTGCGAGGTCGTGCCACTGGAATCATGTCAGCAGGGATGTGTGTAGGTGGGATACTGGGGCCTCCCACCATCACATACCTGCAGCAGGAGTACGCCTTCAGGGGAGCCACCCTCATCATCGCTGCCTTCATGCTCAATGTCTGTGCTGCTGCTGCAGTCTTCCACCCCGTTGCCTGGCACAAACGAAAAAAGGATGAGAAAACAGTAACCCCAAAAGAAGTATCTCGCGATAAACATCTCAAAATAGATGTTGGCAGTGAACTTCGTGATATCTTCAGCACTTATAAGCCAGGAAATGATGAAACAGATGATGGCAGAACGGAGAATCGGGGACTGGTTGAAACAAGTGAACTGATACCTTCCAAAACGTGGATCGAAAACAGTGAGAAAAGTACTGGTGACCTTAGTCTTACCGTGGACAAAGAAACAACCAGAACTAAGAGTCACATACCACTCAGTGCATCTAAAAACAAACCTGACTTGAAAACCACTTTGGTAGCACTGTTCAGAACTTTACTTAGAAACATTGGAATTCTGCGGTATGCGTCAGCTCTCATCATTTCCGTGGGAGGATGTTTTTTGTTTGGTGTCTATCTGAACTTCATGATGATGGTGCCATTTGCCATGAAGTTTGAGGGATATACACAGGAATAGGCATCATGGGGGGTGTCACTGTGCAGCATCTTTAACCTTCTCTCTAGGCTTGTGGTGACCCCCCTGACTGACCTACCATTTTTCAATACCCGTGTTCTGATCATTATCAGCACCGCAGGACTTATGGTTATGATTATTAGTAAGTAGTAACTGATTAGATTAGATATAAATCCATACGTGACAGTACTGAAAGTCTGCATATAAGATATTTTGATGAGAATGATTATTTGAATACGTATAACTATAGAGGGATGAGCCGATTCACCTTCGCTGTTGTCATCAGTTCCTATCCTTCACAGTGTTCTGCTTCGTGGAGGGGATAGTGTGGATAAACGTGTCGCTGGGGATGTTTGGGTTCATGGCAGGGTCTTGCTTGAACCTCTATACACTGCTGATGGTTGAGAGTATGGGAGTGTACAAGTACATGGCCATAATGGGTGTGGCAGGGGTAATTAATGGCATATGGCTCGTCGCTTCAGGCCCCCTTTTTGGTAAGTCTAGGGGAATAAGTAAAGGTGTGGGAGATAGGGGAGTGAGCCACCTTGTAGTCATGGATTAGGAGAGTGAGCCACCTTGTAGTAGTCATGGGTTAGGAGAGTGAGCCACCTTGTAGTAGTCATGGATTAGGAGAGTGAGCCACCTTGTAGTCATGGATTAGGAGAGTGAGCCACCTTGTAGTCATGGATTAGGAGAGTGAGCCACCTTGTAGTAGTCATGGATTAGGAGAGTGAGCCACCTTGTAGTCATGGATTAGGAGAGTGAGCCACCTTGTAGTCATGGATTAGGAGAGTGAGCCACCTTGTAGTCATGATGTTTAACGTATAGATTCAGGTTTATATATGTTAAAAGTGTTTGGCTTTCAGATTTTGTTTTCAACATTCCAAGCGCTACCGAAGCAGCGCCAAGAGAGAAATGGTCCAGTGTAGAATACGTGGCGAGAACAATGTCCCATGTTGCTGTAGGGTCCTGGGGCTGAGTTGGCTTAGAACATACTGGATAGTTAACTGAAATGTTAAATAAAACTTATTTTCGGACCATTCACTGTTATGTTCATTTAGTAAACAGATATATGGTACAGGAAAGTCTTTGAGAGGACGACCATTGATGTCCACTCAGTCCAGAACGACTTTTTTTTTTTTTTTTTTTTTCTGGTTTTATGCCAGGTATCCCCGATGGGCTAAGGCATTGCCCCTGAGTAGAGGACTTTGGAATGGAGCGTGTACCATTTTATGACCGGATGCCCTTACTGATGTCTACCATTGACCCTTGGGTGGATTCCATCCTCCGACCCTTCGGTCAGCGCGGAGCGCTCTAAGTAAGTTAGAGCGCTCTGCGCGAGCCACGGCTGCTACAGAACGAACAACCATTAAAATTTCACCTCCTATACATCACTGCTTTTTGATCCTGTAAAGTGATGAAATCCAGAGGTAGTAATGCACAAGTAAAGGAAAATTACTTGTTTCTGCACTTCTGATTTGTGGGAAGAATTGCTTTTTGGTCTTGCAAGTAGCAACACCGCACCGACAGTCTCTATACATGGCAGGGAAGGAGCGGCCTTGTACACCCTTCAGTTGCTTCTGGTCAGAAAGATCAGCTCCTGGCTACGGCCAGAGTACGTACTAGGGTAAAGAGCCCCTGCTATCGTACGTGTAGCTTTTCCCTACTACGGGAGCAACACCGCGCTGACGGTCTCTATACGTGGCGGGGAAGGAGCGGCCTTGTACGTCCTTCAGTTGCTCTCTGTAAGACGGGTAGACATCCGGCTCCGGCCGTGGCACGTACCAGGGTAGAGAAGCCCCTGAAGGTAGCCTCAGTACGTACTGGAGAGAGTGTGGCCTCTGTGCCCCTCACTCTGGCTTGTCCCCTACTACGGGAGCAACACCGCGCCGATGGTCTCTATACGTGGCGGGGAAGGAGCGACCTTGTACACCCTTCATTTGCTCCTTGTACGCCGGGTAAGCTCACGGCCACAGCCAACATACGTACCAGGGTAAGGCGACCCAAGGCTCCGGCCTCAGGACGTACCAGAGAGGACACGAGTGACGTGAGTCCTACTCCAGCCTCTTAACCCTGTGGGAGCCCTTTGTCACCACCCGGGAATATAGCCCTGGAGGTGACACTTGAGTGGTGGCAAGGCCCGATATCGGACCTACCTCCCACGCCTGGGAGATCCTTGTTCCTGCCCGAGTCCTGAAGGAGAAGCTGCCGCAGCCCAGCCCTGTCGGCGCCTCTCCCCCTAGGCGCCCGCAGTCCCAGAACACCCAGGCCAGACCCACCGGCTCCTGACGAAGGTGATCCCGGCTCCCTCACTCCACGGAGCCAGAGACGACAGGCCCAACTACTCAGGCTGTTCGGCCCCAGTCCCAAGGGCCACCTCTCAGGTCGAGGCCCCCAGGCGGGAGGGCCTCCCTGCACCCCACCGACGAGTGTGACCTGGGCAGTGACTCCCCTGTGGGTAATCCCTTGCCCTCTGCAGGCCGGGTCCCCCTAGGGCTCTACCCTCACGCCCTTGTCACGGAGTGAACATTACCCAGAAGATACAGGTAAATAGTGACTCCCCTTGTGTCGAGAACAAATTGGGGAAAAAGAACAGTGAACAGTAACTAAGTGAAGAACAGTGCAGTTACCAATAGTCCAGAAGAACTCAGTGTTGGCAGGACAGAGAATGAACCTTAGAGTAATTATCCAAGTCCCCCTAATAAAAGAACTTTCTGTGAACGCATAAGGCTAGGGTGCGCGGGCCGGTCAAAAGCCTGAGTGTGAGTGTCGCCGTGACCAGGTGACTGTGTCAAGTGTCGCTATCCGCACCCTATCTTATTTACAGTAATATTTCCCCTGCAGACTCCCAATCTTGTTTATCCCCTTTGTGATCAGTTCAGTGTATATCCTGCCTAAAAGTGACACATAGACAATACCATATATAATTCAAGATATCCCTGAATGAGCATTGTAGTGTGTACTGAGTGTAACTATATTTTGTGGTGCTGAATGTTAACTCTGTGTCCCTGTTCCCCTGTATGTCAAATATCACTCTGTGTTGTATTTTAACGGTTAGAATTAAGGTAATAGATGTGTTAAGGTGTACTGCCTGGTTTTTATGTCCTGTTCCTTTGTTGGTGCTTTACTTCAGATCTAGAAAGAGGACCCCGCTTCAGTCGCTAGTGTTTTTAGGACGAGAAGTCGCCTTAAAAACACCAGCATAACAGTAACCAACACCTGGGCTAAGTTAAGGTGAAACAATGTCATGACGCTAGTTACGAAGAAGTGCTATGAGTGATGTACAGCCACAGGACTGTCTTTTTCTGCCAATCAGCTGTGTGAAATAAGCTGTAAAATGATGACAATTTGGGCCATGTTAAGGTGAAAGAACTATAGGCAATGTGTGTGTGTGTGTGTGTGTGTGTGTGTGTGTGTGTGTGTGTGTATGTATGTATGTATATATGTATATGTGTATGTATGTATACCGGTATATGTATAGTCAATGTGTTATTCTCTGCACAAGGCCAACCCATCTCAGTGTACTATGAACATAACAGTATTGACGCAGGAGACAAACTGATTGTATTGCTGCTGAACCATGTATGTATTTACCTATTTGTAGTATACACGAATTGAGCAGTGCTCGTGTTGTCCTGTCTCCATATCCACATTTATCAAGTCTACCTTTACACACATGAATGTTTTTCTCATGCACCACCTCTTTGTCTAAGTCGTTCCAAATATTTAAGTATTTACCTAATATACCTAATTGTGATATACACGGAATGTACTATGCTCGTGGGTTTCCGTCGCTGTTTCTCAATAAGTCGAATTTAGCTTTAAACTCGTTTAAGTTTTTAGACTGGACGATCTCTTTGTCCAGGCTATTCCATAAGTCTATATTTCTTGATATCCTTCAAGCAGCTTGACTTTTTCAATTTCATTCCATGTCCTCTTGTTGCTCTCTTATCCCATACAAACAGATCTTCTTTGTCAATTTTATCTACTCCCACCATAGTCCTGAAAACCGCAATCATGTCTCCCCTCTTTCTCCTTTCCTCTAACGAAGGCAAATCCAGTTTTTCCAATCTCTCTCTGTATGACAGGTCTGTCAGACTGGGGACCATCTTGGTTGCTGTTCTTTGTATTCTCTCAATCTTGTTTATATCTTTCTTTTTGTGTGGGGACCACACTACTGCTGCATATTCTAACCTGGGGCGGATCATGGCCACTTTAAATTTTTTCATCATCTCATCCATATAATGAAATGCTACTCTTATGTTAGTCAAGAGTTTATAAGTCTCTCCAACTATCTTGTTAATGTGCTTTTCTGGTGACAAACTATCTTGGACCAGCACTCCCAAATCTTTCTCTTCTCTCCTTTTTGTGATTAATTCATTACCCAAAAATAATTCAGTGATGGTCTCCTGGTACTTTTACCCATTTCCAATATTTTACATTTCTTTACATTAAATTTCATTTCCCACGTCCGGCTCCAATCGTGTATCCTATCCAAATCCTCCTGCAGTATTTTATAATCCTCCTCAACCTCTATCTTCCTCAAGATCTTTACATCATCAGCAAACAGACTTGCATAACTGTTCACTCCATCTACCATATCATTTACGTAAATCAGGAACATTACTGGCGCCAACACTGAGCCTTGAGGGACTCCACTTGTTACTTCCCTCCATCCAGACATCTTTTCCTTTATTACTGTCCTCATTTGTCTGTCTCTCAAAAAGTCTCTCATCCATTCCAGAAGTTTCCCCTTTAGTCCTCCTATATATTCTAGTTTCCACATTAGTCTCTTATGAGGTACCTTGTCAAAGGCCTTCTCTAAGTCTAAGTACACACAATCCACCCAACCATCTCTCTCCTGTACCACATCAATCGCTCTTGAGTAAAAGCTCAACAAGTTAGAAACACATGACCTTCCACTTCTGAATCCAAACTGACATTCAGCCAAAATATTCATCTCTTCCAGATATTTTATCCATCTGTCTTTCAGGATTCTCTCACACAATTTTGCGATCATGCTGGTTAGAGACACTGGTCTATAATTCAGGGTTCTTCCCTGTTTCCTCCCTTGTAAATTGGTACCACATTTGCCCTCTTCCATTCTTTTGGCACTTTCCCCTCTTCCAGTGAGCATACAATTAACCTGTGAATTTTATCCGCCAGTTGTTCTCTGCATTCCTTCAGTACCCAATTAGAAATTCCATCAGGTCCTGGGGCTTTCCTTACCTCTTGAGTTTCCAGTAATTTATACACTTCCTGTACCTCCACTTTTATATCTTTCATCACCGGAACATTTCTAATCACTCCCTCCCCTTCCACAAGCTCCTTTTCTTTAGTGAAAACTGACTGGAAACGTTTGTTCATTATTTCTGCTTGCATTGCCGCATCCTTAAAGACCTCTCCTTCTACTTTCAGCTTGGTGATTCCTTCCTTTTGTTTCAGTTTGCCATTAACAAATCTATAAAACAGTTTGGGTTCATCCTTGCATTTGTCAATTATACCTTTTTCAAAATTCCTTTCTTCTTCTCTACGTATTCTTGTGTATTCATTTCTAGTTCTTTTATATTCTTCCTTTGTTCTGTCGTTATCTCTCTTTCTCCAATTGTTCCACGCCTTATCTCTCTCTTTTTTTGCTATCATACACCTTCTATTAAACCACTCCTTTTTCCTGTTTTCTTTCCCTCTTACTCTTGGTACAAATTTTTCCACTCCCAAATTATAGAGGTCTAGAAAGATATCCCACTTCCTCTGTATCTCTCTTGTTTCTCTGAATTTTCTCCAATCCGCATTTTCAAAAAAGTTTCTCAATCCTGTAAAATTTGCTTTCCCAAAGTTGTACGAAGTATCTTCCCTGTCTATGAAGCTCGTCTCTTGGCTCGACGTTTCCTATTAACATCTGGAACTTAATAACCACGTGATCACTTTTTCCCAAAGGACAGAGATATTCCAATGATTCTATTACATCGGGTTCTTTGGTGAACAGTAAATCTAGCCTTGCTGGTGTGTCCTCACCTCGAAACCTTGTCTCTTCTTTGACCCATTGCGTCATCACATTATTCATTATTATATTTAATAACATAGTGCCCCACGAATCCTCGCCGCCTCCCGAGTACCATTCCTCCCAGTTCACCTCTTTACAATCAAAGTCACCCACCAAAATTATATTATTGCTTTTCTCAAATATTTTTTGCAAGTAGCTAGCCTTATCTGACAACATCTCATGGTATTCGTCATCCTTCCATGCTCTCGTCTTTGGGGGAACATACACTACCGCCATATCTCTCTTGACATTCTCTCCAGTTTCTAATTTCATATATATCACTTCAGCCCTGCCTTCTCCCATTTCCACAGTATCTACATTTACGTTGTTCTTCACTGCTATCATCACTCCTCCTCCCTTTTTTTCTTTTCTGTCTTTTCTCCACAGTTTGTATTTACCATCTCCCAAATGAACATCAATATCTTCTCTTAATTTGGTCTCTACAAAGCACATGACATCAGGTTCATGTTCTCTCAAGAAATCATTAATTTCGATCCTTGTCGATATGAAACCATCAACATTAGTATATATCACCTTCAAATTATTTTCGACATTATTAATACCCTCTTCTCTCCTACTCTCTGTCCGTACCACTTCCTCAACTTCTGATCTTTCACAACCATTCCCCCTAGTTTCCTTCACTTCTATTTCCTTAAATACCATTTCCTTACTTTCATATCAAATACTCTCCAAAAAAAAAGTATTACATTCTTCCTCTGTCCTCTTATCATTTTTTTCCTTTACTTCTTCCTTTAATGATTTTAAAACTTCTCTTTCTTCTTCATTCAGATCTTTTCTTATTATAATATTTTCCATCCCCGCCTCTTTGCTTAATTTCCAGGTCACTTTAAGTATCTCATTTATTACACTTTCTGATGTAAACTTGACTCTCATTGGTCTTGTTTCCCCTTTCTTGTAAGGCCCTATCCTCCTTACTTCCTCAATTTCTTTTACCCACTTGTCTCCTTCGGGGTCAATCTTGCCTAATATTCCTCTCACCATGTTCGTGTTTCTCTCGAGTCTCACGAACCTAACCTTTTCTTCCTCTTCCCTGTTTCCAAATACTACCACACATCTGTTCCTTTCTACAGTTTCTCTCACTATTTTCTCTTTTTTCTTCAGTATTTTCACTACATTTTCTTCCATTTCTTTCTTGTTCATTTCCCTTTCTTCCTGGATGATCTCTCTTAAGCTGACCACTTCTTTCTGTTCTTCCTCTACGTGTGCCCACTTTGCCTTATGTTCTTCTAATACATTACTCACCTTCTCCGTTTTATTAGTACTCTCTTCTAGTTTCCTCCTCAGTTCAACATTTTCCCGCTTCAAATTCCTAATTTCTTCATTGGCTGTTTCATTGGACTAGATCAGACTCTGTATGGTGGTTTCCGTATTTTCAGACACATCCTTTATCACTAGATTCTCTACTTTCTTTTCGAGTTCACTAATCCTCATAATTAATGTTTTAACCAGGTCCATAACATTGGTATTGGCATCAAATCCTTGAAATTGCAGTCCCTCATTGTTTATATTTTCGGCCATGTTTAATGTAAAGTACGAAAACAGCTGTTACCGAAAAAACTACAAACATTCATGTATACTATGGCCAATAAATCTTTACATTTTTGGTAGTCTATTAACTTTCATTATTTTAAATTTAAGGCAAGACCTTTGGAGACAGGACAGACAAAATTCCTGAAACTACTTAAGGTTAGGAGCGATGGCTGGGACGTCCGCTCTCTCCGGCTGCTCGTTCGTGTGTATATGTATGTATGTATGTATGTGTATATATATATATATATATATATATATATATATATATATATATATATATATATATATATATATATATATATATATATATATGTATGTATAGTCAATGTGTTATTCTCTGCACAAGGCCAACCCGTCTCAGTGTACTATGAACATAACAGTATTGACGCAGGAGACAAACTGATTGCATTGCTGCTGAATCATGTATGTATATATGTATATACGATGAATTATGTGTATGTATGAATGTTCAGTATGTTTGTGTAAGTACAATATGTATGTATGTATGTATTTGTGTATGTATATATGTGAATGTGTGTATGTATACATGTATGATGTATGTATGTGTGTGTGAATGTATATATGTATGATGTATGTACATACTGTATGTAGATGTCCACTACAAGCACTACACCATGTCTTCTTTATCTTTGTATTATGGTAGTCACACACACACTTTTTCAGCCATTTGGTATGTGAAATTTATGTATGTATGTGTGCATGTATGTATGTATATATGTATGATGCATGTATGTATGTATGTATGTATGTATGTATGGTAGTCACACACACACTTTTTCAGCCACCTGCTACGTGAAATAAGCTGCCAAAGGATGACATTTTGGACCAAGTTAAGGTGAACCAACTACAGTCATCTTTCACAGGGATTATTTAGGGCAGCTTTCTCTTTGCCTGTCACCTGAGATAT